>NC_134484.1:106496457-106584296 GCF_040206685.1 Ascaphus truei
TTGCTCTTCTAATTGCATGAGGTCTTCATTGCTCAACTCGTTAGAATGTGAGGCGAGCAACTCCTCAATATCCTCGGTTTCCACCTCCAAGTTGAGATCTCTTGCCATTTGCACAACAGTTTCTGTAACTTCTGCAACAGTCTCTGTAAGGCCTTGGACATCAGACACAAAATCCGGGCACAAATTACGCCAAACTCCATTTAAATTGGATTGTTTCACCTCATTCCATGCCTCTCCGATGTTTCTCACTGCATGGAGAATGTTGTAACCCTTCCAAAATTATTTTAAGGTTGGACCACCTTCCACATCGGTTGCTCTGATGGCCTGGGCAAATGTTCGCCTAAGATAGTAGGCCTTGAAGGAAGCGATAACCCCCTGGTCCATCGGCTGTATCAGTGAGGTGGTGTTGGGGGGCATGAACACCACCATGACGTTTGGATGATGGTCATCCAGGTACACGGGATGGCCAGGAGCATTGTCCAGGAGCAGAAATGCTTTGAAATCGAGGTTCTGGTTCATGCAATATAATTGCACAGCTGGAATAAATTGGTGCTGGAACCAGTCCTCAAAAAGGCTCCCTGTTACCCATGCCTTACGGTTGGACTTCCAAATCACTGGAAGTGTGCTCTTTGCATAACCCTTGAATGCCCTAGGGTTTTCTGCATGATAAACAAGCAAAGGTTTTAGCTTGAAATCACCTGCAGCATTTGATCCAAGCAGAAGAGTCAGCCTGTCCTTTGCAACTTTAAACCCGGGCATAGATTTTTCCTCTTTTGCAATGTAGCTTCTACTGGGCATTTTCTTCCAGTAGAGCCCAGTCTCATCAACATTGAACACTTGATGTGCGCAATAGCCACCGTCCTCTATAATTTTTTCCAATGTAACAGGGAAGGTTTTAGCTGACTCCTCATCCGCACTAGCAGCTTCCCCGGTCACTTTAATGTTATGCAAGTTTGCCCTCTCTTTAAACCGCATAAACCAGCCCTTACTTGCAGTGAATGTTTCCTCAGTGGCCCCTTCTCCATGCTGTTGCTTAATGTCCTCATACAGACTCAAAGCCTTGGCCTGAATTAAGGCTAAACTAATGACATGACGCTGGGATTGATCTACCAGCCATATGATGAGGAGTTTTTCTACCTCAGCAATATGCCCAGCACGTTGCCTTATTGTTGTACCTTGTATAGGTGCTGAGCCCTTGATCTGTTCCAGGATTCTTGCCTTGTCTTTGATTATTGTCACAATAGTTGTGCGAGGTATATCCAAGGCACGTCCAATTTCTGTGTTCGTCTCTCCTTTCTCAGAGCGCTTTATTATGTTTTGCTTGGTCTCCAAAGTTATAGATTTTCTATTCCTTTTTGGAGTAATAGCACTTTGCTTTTTGCTTTGATCAGCCATGGTTTAGGGCCTAAAATACACCACTAAACCTTCACACAGACTGTTCAGAATGATTTCCATAGCCTGCAGCCGTCTGGTTGTTCATTTGTAGCAATTTTTTAAAGCGTCGTAAGAGCGTCGGATAAGCCGTTCGGGCGTCGTAAAACAGGCCATAGGGATGCATTGACAAGCGTCGGATAAGCTGTTCGTCGTAAAACGAAACGTCGTAAAACGAGGACCGCCTGTACATATTTATTTGTCTTATCTGTTCGTGGTGGGAACTCGGTCCCAAGTGTCCAGGCAAATCCTCTGGTACTGTGATACTTGGAGGGGCCGTCCACCCCGAAACTGGATGCAGGGGAGCAGCGACACTCCCAGCCCCCAGACTCTAAGGAGAGAGACTGAAATGCAAACCTCTCTGTTCTAAATACCTGTGCTAGTGATTAGGAGAGCAGGTGAGGGAGAACTAGACCATTGTAATCTGTGGTCTGGATTTTCCATCCAGCAGCCTGAGTTAATGTGAAGCTGTGGAATGGATCACTTTGAACTATTCCTGCACTTTCTGACCTAAAATGGGGCAGAAAGCTGCCTAACATCTTTGGACTATGTCACAATATATATCTTGTAATTCCAGTTCTATTTGTATATATATATGTAACCCTTGTTCTCCCCCCCCCCAGACTCATCTGTGGTGTCTAGGGTGCATGAGGGCAGATTACATGCGTAGTGGTGGTGCATACCTGCGTGGAACAGGAGGGCCTGAGCTTCCCGCGTTGTTATTGGGGAGACAGGACCAGGCTTCTGGGGTGGTAGCCTCCATGCTTTCTTAGTGGAGCAGCGCCTCCATCTTCTATACTCCCAAGAATATGGGATAGGACCTGTATAGAAGAACCCCCTTGGTCCCAGGGTGAATGCTCCAGACTCACACAACAGTCTTTGTATAAGAGGATTGTCTCTTTATTGGTCAGATCCGCGACTCCAAATGTAGTGGCGACCAGCAGCCACAACAACAACAGCAAAGTCTCGTTATTCACTCTCCTCCTTTCCTTCCCTCCAAGTCTCTCCTCCAACAGGATGGTCTGGGCTGGGGCGTCAATACCCCGCAGCCCACCTCCGAGGTTATCCTCGGGATGTGGAATGGATTCTCCCCATCACCCCAACCTGGGGTTGAGGGGAATTGGTCCACCGGGTCTATGATACTATCAGCTCTACTCAAAGTGGCTGAGTCTCTCCTCTCCTCTTTCTGCTCCTGTACAACTGCACAGGTGAGACCGAACTGTCTCCTCCAACTCCTCGGACAGAACAGCACACTAAAACAGACCCGTCACTTACAGGAGCTGGCTGCTAAATATAGAGTCAGCCCCACCCCTCATGATGTCAGCAGAACCTCCCCTCTGTCTCGTGCCTGCAGCAGAGTCAGGGGCCTGCATCTACCACTCAGGGCAGGGCTAGGAAGGTGGAAAACCCATGATGACTACTGCCCTTAACAGGACTTACCACAGTAGAAGGAAGATAGGTATAGCCTGTGCTGTTTACAGGGGGCTATATATATATATATATATATATATATATATATATATATATATATATGTATATGTATATATATATATATATATATATGTATATGTATATATATATATATATATATATATATATATATATATATATAGTGTTGATAGCTAATGTTACTATCAAGCTTTTAAGATTCACCATCAGTTAAGATTTTTTCTTTTTCATCTGTCAGTACATCATAATATCTAGGCTCTGTGTGCTTCTCACTATTACAATTTCAGGGGTTTGCATAATAGTTATTGACTTTCATCTCATTAACATGCATTGAGTGTTCTGTTTTTTTAATTTAAATTTTTTCTGTTACTGTCTGTCGTTTTTTTACAATAAAGTTTATTTTAAGACAAAAAGCATACCACCTGATCCGTCCGGCCTATGAGGATGCACGTTTCGTCAGCGCGACCACGGCTGTAGGCGTGTGCTGATCACGTCACCCTCGGCAATGCAACGGTATATATATATATATATATATATATATATATATATATATATATATATTAGAATAGGCAATTTGAGCTTGATCGAATTCAAGCTCGAATTTGAGCTCGATCAAGCTCAAATTGCCTATTGTACTATATGTATGTGTATATGTATGTGTATGTGTGTGTGTGTGTGTGTGTGTGTGTATGGATATGTGTTTATGTGTATATGTGTGTATGTGTGTATGTGTGTATGTGTGTATGTGTATATGTGTATATGTGTATTAGTGTATTAGTGTTATATGTGTATTAGTGTTATGTGTATAGTGTTATATGTGTATAGTGTTATATGTGTATAGTGTTATATGTGTATAGTGTTATATGTGTATAGTGTTATATGTGTATATATAGTACAATAGGCAATTTGAGCTTGAACGAATTCTAGTTCTTGTTCTTTTAGCTCAGTGACTAATACGGTGAAAAGCTTGGTAAGATACTCAGAGATTCTCCGTCTGGACTGTCTCCGGAATATTTCTAACTCTCAAGTTTTGTCGCCTGTCCCTGTTTTCCTGGTCTTCTCGACCGTCTTTCAATTTATCTTATGGCCCAGCCTTGTTATTTCATCCTCTGCAGTTGATTGCTGCTGAAGGGCCTCCTCCATTTTGACTTACAACACCTCTTCTTTGGGTCAGTGAGGTTATATCTGTTCTAATTTCACTAATAGCGTTCTTCAGATCAACCTGGAATCCTTGTCCCATTCTTATGAAAAGGGCCTCCATATATTGCTTAGTGCGCTCTTCTCCTTCAGGTATTAGGAGCATTGAGTTACCCCAAAATACCGGGAAACATTTTGTTTTTTTTGCCTTTTTATTTTACTGGTCATTGCTAGGCTTCGTGGGCGACAGCCTTGTCCAGAAAGTGGGGTGGGTATAAGCGGAAAAAGCTTTCTTTATTGAAATGCTATGAGAGGGTCTCAGGAGCTCCTCTTCTAGTTGACCTTCCCCTGTGACATCACCGGAAGTCCCCTAAATACCAACATAAAGTGCAGGTGCTGTTATCTAACACTCTGGAGTTATCTCCCATTTACTTGAATAGAAGTTAATGCCGGAACGGGTGCAATAATCCGTACCAGCACTTTTGCCCCTAAGAACTTAATTCCTGACTCTGTGCTACATAGTAGTTACTGTACATGCAGTCATTGTAGAGGTAAAACTCATCAAATAATGAGTTTAATTATCGATATCCACTGATATTGATCATGTGAAACATTGCTGAAATGGACGAGATGTTTTTATAGTTTTACTAAAAAAACATGTTATTTTGGTTACTATTAGTGCTATTTGTTCTTTTTTTATTTTAAGTTGCTGATATACTCAGGGCAGTGTTTCCTTTCTCCCACTGTCATATTTATCTCTGTGCTTTTGTCCCCCTATTATCCAGTATTCTAATGTATGCTAATTCTGTAAAGCACTGAATATATGTTTATGATAACACAAATAAAAGAGTTTTTGTTATACAGCAAAGTGCATTGTGTGCCACAGGGCGGACAGTGTATCACATACTGGGGGCGGGGGGGGGGGGTGGGCAATTCCGGTCCACAACAGCCACAGGATATCCCTGTTTCAACACAGGTGGCTCAATCAGTCGTTGACTGGGCCACAGATTGAGCCATCTGTGCTGAAGCAGGGATACCCTGTAACCTAACCTGTTGGTGGCCCTTGAGGACTGGAGTTGGCCACCCCTAACTAACATAATGACTTGGGAACAGAGCTGTTTGAACCTGACTTCCCCAGTATTAAGTAAATTGATTGTTATCTTTTAGATTACAGTATGTTTGCCTAGCTAAGCATTCTTCCATCAAAATTCACTTTTAAGGCTACCTACCCACCTCCTTTGTCACGTCCTCTTTCATTCCACTTTGACTTCAATATCAGTTATCTGCGACCTAAGTTACTGTACATCTGTCTGCTAAACCAACTACACCTTTTGTCTCCACCTGTGCTATAAATTGCTCTTGTGGGCAGGGACCTCTTTTCCATTTTGTGCCATGATGTGACAGTGTATTTTATTATATTGTTGTCGATTTCCTGTCTTTTTGCACCCTTGTAATGTTTTAGGAATATGTTGGCCATCTAGAGATAAATAATAATAATTATAATAATTGTCTCCTCTATATGGAATTACAACATTTTACTATGAATATAAAAAAACAACGACCGCTGCAGGTAATGAATTAGGTGAATGTGTACAGTAGAGCTACAATAACATCCACATTATTCAGTACTGTACCTCACTTGCAAAGAGTGGGATATTTCTTGAATTGGGGTCTCCCAGTAGCATAAAGTGACAATTCCTGAGAGTGAGAGAGATAGATAGATAGAGAGAGAGAGAGCTAGATGAGAGCTAGATGAGCTTCTCCCCTCTCTCCCTGCACTTCCTTCTCACCTTCTCCATTTCTCCCTCTCCATCAAAAGCCATATTTCTGGATCTGGATAAAGAATGCTCTACAAAATATTGCAAACTCTTGCAAACTTAGGCGAATATTTTCTCTACTAGCTACCTATTGCATTATAGCTCAATAAATAGAAGGTATTTGATATAGACATGAAACATTTCACACAATATGTCACCTAGCTCAAAACTATTTCATGATCCTCCCTAGTGTGAAGAGGACCTGGCCGAGAAGATGAGAAGCAATGACATTCTTCTGAAAGCTATCAAGACCTTTGAAGAAGTGGTCGACCTACCCAATGTCCCTACAGATCTTGTGAGATTGTCTCTGAAGAGACGAGCTAACCGACAGCAATTTCTAGGTGAGGCCTATCATCTTATGACACATAACTGTGAGTTCAAAGTCTATTTCGAATGTATAACAGTGAAGTCTGGGAACCTGACAAAGACTTTATATCCACGGGAATCATATGAGACAAATTCTGAGTGCTGTATGTATAAAGAAGTGGAGCCCATATATGTGTGGACAAGACGTATAAAATCCCACAGGTAAGGATAGAAGGGAAGGGAGGATGGACCGGCAACCGGAGAGCCCACCGTCAAGTGCGTCCCCCTACGCCAACCCTAACCAGGCCAATATAAAAAAACAACCCTCTGCTGTCACACACTGGCCCTTCAGCGACTCAAATATAAGAATAATGTGACGCTCTGAACTCAGTCTTGGGGCATCTCGTATCCTCCTAGAATCACTGCAGAATCCCGATGAGCGGGCTCCTACCTGTGATCGATCATAGAAAAAAGGTCAAGAAAAAGATGGCGGCGCACAGCGAAACAGTGAATGAGCGCTGGACGCAATGATGAGTAGAAAAAGATTTATTTCAGCAAAATATGAAACACGTCACAGGACTTTATTAGGACTTTATTTATTAGGAAGTGTGTGTTTTTTGCTGGAAAAAAATCTTTTTCTTCTCATCATTACTTCCAATGTTGACCATTTTGCTGTGCACCGCCATCTTTTTTTTTTCTTTACCTTTTTCTATTTCTAATGTATAACACCTTTTTGTGTGTACTTGCAATATACAAAACTATTGAGTGTTTTCTGGATTCTAGTGATTTACGATCATTATCATCATTACAGTTTTTTTTGTTGCCTTTTGTATGCAACATTTTACTGTAAAATTATTTTAGACTGGAGGAACTTCTATTTATTGTTTTTGGGGAATATTAGCCCATTTATGCTAACAACAAATAGTGTGCCTCTTGTGTCATTAAAGGAATTACATTTTTCCAAATGAGTTTGGAAAATCACCGGCAATCTGGTAATACTGTATGCTTCTGCACATTATCATATTCCATTAAGATTAAAGGGGATATGATGTAATACTGTATCATCAGAATAGGTAAATGAATAGTTTGCACCCTTTGAACAAGAAAATTATTAAGAGGAAGAGGAAGGGTCTTGAAATAGGCATTAATCAGAAGTTGAGGAGCTTCCAAGGACCTTGTACTCCTACTTCACATGACTACAAACAGCTGCAATGAGTTTTAACAAGAAGACAATTATTAATTACAGCCATCCGTGTACCTGGGACACCAGTCACCGATGCAATTACTAAGTAATAGGAACGCGGAAAAGGGTGATTGGGTGATGCTGTATTGAGCTGACAGAAAGCAGAAACACTGGATGATTGTTCAGTGGAGTGTGTGTTCTGTGAGTGAGGATACAAGCCTAAAAAATCAAAAGGAAATAACAAATATGCCAGACCAAAGAATTTCCATTTTCACCTCTGCTCACTGTTATGCTTCAAATGTTAAGGTACTAGCAATTACAGTCATTTAAAAATCCTTTTGTGCTCTACAGCGATTTGAATATTGATAAACGATATTGAAATATACAAATGCAACAGCCCCTTATTTTCACAGAAATCCTTCTTGTAACCGCATACTGTAGGGCAGTAGTGCTCAACTCCAGTCCTGAAGCCCCCCCCCCCCCAACATGTCAGGTTTTCAGGATATCCCTGCTTCAGCGCAGGTGGCTCAATCAATCCCTGCTTCAACACAGGTGGCTCAATCAGTCCCTGCGTCAGCACAGGTGGTTCAATCAGTCCCAGGTTCAGCACAGGTGGCTCAATCAGAGGCTCAGACTGAGCTTTGCTGAAGCTGGGATATCCTGAAAACCTCATCTGTTGGAGGGGGGGTTGGGGGCTTGAGGACTGGAGTTGAGCACCCCATCTATAGGGAATGACGGTTTTATTTACAGGAGCATCGGTTTACATTTATTTCACCCCACACATGCAGGTGATCATTACTAATATGTTTTTTTCACTATTAAAAAGGATAGACTTTCCACCAGCATGGCAACATCAAACCATAGAAAAACATGCACTCAGAACTCTGTTGAATGCAATTATTTATTATTATTATTTTAAATAAGCTGGGTTGGAACTTCCTAAATGTTTCCTAGAGCAGCGGTGCGCAAACTGGGGGGCGCGAGACTGCCTGCGGGGGAGACGGGGTTTACAGAGGCCCCGCGCGCTTCCCGTAGGCACTTAAATTAAGTGCTGGGGAGCTGCAGGGCCTCTGTAAACCTTTACTTACCTTGGCTCCGGCGGCTTCTCACACACGTCGCCATGGCAACACGGCGTCAAATGACGCCGCGAGGTCACGTGACGTCCCGTTGCTCTGACAACGTGACGTCATGACGCCGACGCCTGAGGGGGGTTGAGGGGGGCGCAGAGGTGAGGAGACCGCCGGCAGGGGGGCGTAGGGGAAAAAGTTTGCAGCCCCCTGTCCTAGAGCATTATGGAAGCTGAGACCTAACTTCAAGAATCCACTGAGCAACATACACGTATCAAATGCCACAAACTGTACCGACTTAATCAAAGAAAAGTAGGAAAAATGCTGAATGACTGGTTGCTTTTGAGATAGAGATATAAGATGATGTTCCCTATCAATTATAAATACCTTAAACATTCTACCAGCTGTTTGTTACAGTGGTGACACCGGTTGACTGTATTCATTATAACACTCTGAAACAATGAATTTTACGTTTCAGAACGTTCCATGCAAGAGCACACACGCTACAGTAACAGAATGATCATGCATGTCAGTTTGGTTGAAGGGGTAATTGTGACTTATCATACCTGGTATATATCAGGCTTCCAGTGTTCGGTAATCATACGTGTAGACTTGTGCAAGGCATGGCTCGCCGTTGCATTGCAGGTCAATCAAATTTAAGGAAGATTTAACTTGATACACTGATTTATATTATTCTTTGTCATTGTGTTTATTGTTCACTTCCAACCAGGTCGCATGCGAGGATCTGTGGTTACCCTTCAGAGACTAGTGCAACTGTACCCTGATGATGTGTCTATCAGGAATGACCTTGGCGTTGGCTACCTTCTGCTTGGAGATAATAACAATGCAAAAAGTGTTTATAAAGAGGTACATGACACTTTTGTAGCCAGCATGAAGTATTATTTTATAACAGCCTCTGCCATACTTCACCTGACGTGTACAGAGCGAGCAGAGCTGCTTTCAAACGCAGGCGTTTTACCGCACTGTAAAGGGCGCTGGAACTGCCCCTGTTGTATTGAACGCTTTCTAATCTATGGTGAAGTAACACGTTTATTGCAAGGCCACGGCGATTTAACTAAATATATATATATTTTTTTTTTTAACTTCCTGCAGTAATTTTACAGTTTACGTCCAAACCCAAGCCCTACATTTATGCTACATTTACTCTGTAAATTATCATTCTCAATAGGGACTAGTGGCTATGCAAATGCCATATACAGTCCCCATGACCAGATGGAAGGTACGCAAATATGAATGTAAATTGTGGAAGTATCCCTGGAATTCTTTCTTTTACATCCTTTTATTTTGTTATCGCGCTGGCTTGGCGCTTTAATAAATACATTACGGTAGGCCATGAGGCTATAATAATGTGCACTACTGTAACGTCATATGTAGGCTGCACTCAGCATATTTTTCTTATCGCTCAGTATAATTGATACCGGGGAAATCTTTCTGCACATTTCTTAATCTGTTATATTCTACAAACGAGATTTATTACATATGTCTTCCACAAACGTTCACAGAATAAGTGGAAGTATTGCACACAGACTTTGCAAGCACAGATTAGATGAGAAGTCCATTAGGTTTGTTCATACACACTGTGGAATTTATATCTCATCATAAATGAGAATAGGGTTTTAGGTTGGATTTAGTTCCCATATAAACAGCTGTACAAACATTTGATGGGTGGGAGGTGAAAGTTAAGTGATGGTGTATGCAGGGAACCATAAAGATAGTCACAGACCGTAATATCATTCGCACTTCTTATCTTTGTCTTTTTGGTGCAGATATAATCCTGTAAATACAGCAATTTTAGATGTAATTATTCATAGCATTTCTTCTGCTGTTAATAATTTGTTTCTATTAATCTCATAATTAGCCGTACACGTGTGCTTTTGGGCCATAGGAAACTTAACTTGATGAGCCAATACGGATTTGTTTAAAGGATTTAAGAGAATGAGCCCTTATAGAACAAGCCAAATCTATCCCATTATCTCAAGCACAATCATATTTCTGTGTTTCATTGGTTCGCAAAACAAACAAAGCCTGCATTAAAAATGTACAAACGCCTTATTCGTTTGTGTTATTTTTTTTTTTTAACTTAAATACACAAAACTAAGAACAACAAAGTGACCCTTTAACACAGGGGTGGCCAACTCCAGTCCTCAAAGGCCACCAGTGGGCCAGGTATTATGGATATTCCTGCTTCAGCACAGGTGGCTTTATCAGTGGCTCAGTGATTGAGCCACCTGTGCTGAAGCAGGGTTATCCTTAAAACCTGACTGGTTGGTGGCCCTTGAGGACTGGAGTTGGCCACTCCTACTTTAACATATACATCCAAGGATTAGAATATTTGTGCATCTTTATTTATTATTATTATTTATTATTATTATTTTCATTATATTTGCTGGACTGCTGCTGTTACAGAGCATCTGCGTACTGAGGTAACCATGTATTACTGCTTACCTTGTTCCAGGTTTTATCAATGGCTCCCAATGATGGTTTTGCCAAAGTGCATTATGGCTTTATTCTTAAAGCCGAAAACAAGATTGCTGAAAGTATTCCCTATTTAAAGGTAAAGGCCTAAATGCATGGAGACAATTACATACAGTGTACAGTATAAAAGGTGAGAAGATAATGAAAGATTTGTTAACATAGTTATTTATTAGTCTACTTCTGGGGTGGCAATCCAACCCTGAAGGGCCAACAACAGGTTAGGTTTTAAGGAGGGTCTGCTTCAGCATTGGCGGCTGTTATTTTCTACACACAATACACATGCAAAGTCCAAAAGAAAAGGGGTAGTCCGCATAATATGTGCTAGAATCATTTTTTATTGGATAAGGAAAGGAAATTTCTGTCATTAAACAAATGTTCTGGTTTTCCTTAATAGACCTCAGAGCACATATTTTATTTAAGTGGAGGCTTGTTGTAGCCGTGTCCAAAATGTGAAAATGTTTTACTCTACGAGATAGCATAAGAAGTATAAGTAACTATATATAATGTGAAAACATTTAGTCAGATCAATACATTGTTTTATGAACAGGGAGAGGGAGTGGCTCAGTGAGTAAAGACACTGACTGACGCTGAGATTGCTGCAGGGGAGCCTGGTTCAATTCCCGGTGTGACCTTGGGCAAGTCACTTTATCTCCCTGTGCCTTAGGCACCAAAAACATAGATTGTAAGCTCTACGGAAGCCTGTACCTGCAAAATGTCTCTGTAAAGCGCTGCTAATTGTACGCAGCGCTTTACAGAGACATTTTACAATTAGCAGCGCTATACAAGAACATGTTATTATTATTATTAACACACAAATATTTATAAATGTCACAGCACATTGGGGTATATGAAGGAGTCCCTCAGTGAGTAAAGACACTGACCCTGTAAACAATGACACTGAGTTTGAAGCAGGGGAACCTGGTTTAATTCCCGGTGTCGGCTCCTTGTGACCTTGGGCAAGTCACTTTATCTCCCTGTGCCTCAGGCACCAAAAACATAGATTGTAAGCTCATCCGGGCAGGGACGGTGTCTGTAAAAAATTCCTATGTACCGCACACAGGCCCTTATTTCCCAATAGGCCCATCAGGCTTGGGCATAGGGCTGCAAAATCGAGGTTGGTGGTGACGGCATGTAATGTCACAGTGTCACATTGCCATGACAATGCATCACCACGTGATGTTGCAGTGTCATTTGACGCCGCGACGCTTGTGGAAGGCGGCGGCAAAAAGGTGAGTGCCTAAGGATGCACCATTGGTAAAACTGGCCCTGACCGTACACTACTGTCTACTGTAATTGTGAAGCACGTTGAGTCCCATTGGAAGAAAAACGCTGTATAAAATAGATACTATTATTAAAGTTATCTTTGACCCATCACCCCTATGAAAAGGATGGAAGTCCAGTTCAGTGAGGAACCAATCCCATGGTGCACATTCTGTGTTTTACGGTCCAGTCTAACTATAGAGCAGGGAAGAAGAGTAGATATTAATTTTAAAGATAAACACTTTAACAGGTATATTTGATACATATTGGTATATCATTTTGAATTCTTTCCCAAACACTACTAACCACTTTATTGCCAATGCGGTCACCACAACATTACTTTGCAGGGTAATGTAACTTCCCGGTTCACTGAAGATGTTAAAATGCACATGAGTATATTACAGGATACTGTCTGTAGACAAAAGAACTAATTCAGGAAATGGTAGATTAGGCTTGAAATAAATAGGCTTGGCTTTTGCGACATAGCTACCGCTATTTAGTGAAGAAGGTTTTGTTTAAGATAGTAAAGTGCTGCTGAACCATGAGATCCCACAGTATCACCAAAATAACCAGCTCCTCGATAATGTATTGCACACACGTATTGATAAGTTGTCTTCTGAGCACTACAGTACAGGTGTAGCAGCCGTTAAGGCTCCAGCTGGCGCGTCGCAGCGGGACACACACAACGCTCCAGCAGAAACTATTATTAAGTAATTAGCCATGTGCAAAAAAAGGGGCGGGCTAATGCGCTACTGCATGTACTGTACCAGTGGGGCAATAATACCTGCTACATCTGTATGTGGATGTAATATTTACCATTATTTCACCGGTTTGCTCATTCTTTGAAACTTGCTATGTTCGGGGTCAGCCCTGCATGTTGTTCAATGGATCAGTTGTTTGCAGCAATTTGTGTCTTCGGCAAAAAGGGTCTCTCTTCTCTTTCCAGGAAGGTCTGGAGTCAGGAGAGCCTGGCACTGATGATGGCCGGTTTTATTTCCACTTGGGGGATGCTCTGCAAAGAGTTGGAGACAAAGAGGTACGTGTACATCTATTTCAAAACCATTACTCGAACTGAAAGCACATGAGCAAATGTAGTTTAAATGAAAGTGCTGGAGGAATCACATATGTATTGTATTACAAGTTCAGTTCATCTTAGCTCATCTCATTTTTATATACTGTATACACCGTTACTTTATCCTTTTTATCCTAATTAAGTACTTCTTTGTTGAATTCTGCAGTAGTTTTGTATTCCAGTATAGTATTGATGGAAGAAAAAAAATTGGGGACATGAATCATATATAGCCATTATTCATTTTTTATATCCTGGTTATAACTCATTATTTTGATTAATTAGGTATAAGTCCCTAACATTCCTTTGTGAAAACATTTGCTGTATATTTTATGATACTTATTATGTTCTTTTAATTAGCCGTGCAAACAATGGGATGCTAACACACGCATAATAAAAACTGAAACAACTGTTAGAATGGTAGAATTGGTAATAGATATGGGGGCCTATGCAGAGAGCAGCGAATTTTAAAATTGGCGAATTTATTAAAAAGTAGCTTTTTTTGGAGAGTTTTATTCTCCATATGCAGAAAAGTGCGAATTCTGCTATGTTTAACATGGATGCGTGTGGCGAGTTTAAATTGGCGAGATGCGCGCTTCAGAAACGTGTAAAAACAAATTCGCGCCTTTTTTTTCCCTTTGCAATGGCCGCAAGCGGCAGCTTCTTGCCAATTTTTTCTGGCGAGGCAAAAAGGAGACAATCGCGCCATTTTATTGGCGCGAACAGCCGCTAGATGCCGTTCGCGCCTCTCTGCATTAGGATATTTTTAAAACTGGCGAGATTGAGGTTCTCGCCAGCCGCGAGGCGAGTTTTACAAATAGAAAAGAAAAATTGGCGCGTTTTTCGGAACTCGCCATTTTCTGCTGCTTTCTGCGCGATTTTCTCCAAAAAATGGCGAATTTCGAAATAGCGCTGCTCTCTGCATAGGCCCCATGATGCTGGTCTGAGTTTATTGCAACTCTAGTTTATATTAATAAGTGGGAAAGAATTGCCATATATTCAGCTGATTATTGCACAGACTAAAAGATGTTTAGAGGGAGTGACTCAGTGAGTAAAGACACTGACTGGCATTGAGAGTTTGAAAGCAGGGGAGTCTGGTTCAATTCCCGGTGTTGACTCCTTGTGAACTTGGGCAAGTCACTTTATCTCCCTGTGCCTCAGGCACCACAAACATAGATTGTAAGCTCCACAGGGCAGGACTTGTGCCTGCAAAATGTCTCTGTAAAGCGCTATTTAAAACTGGCAGCGCTATACAAGAACATGCTATTATTATTATTATTTAATCTGAAAGCAAATCTGACAGCAATATTCATAAGAAAATGGGTATTTGTAAAAATTAGAAGCACCTGATACACACATACTATTTGATTATTTTTTCCACCGAAGGGCAACACATTTGAATTATAACCTTTAATCTCCAATAGCAAAATTAAAACATATCAAAAGCAATTGCATGTCTTGAAAATTTACAGAGCAAGAAAGAATTAGGATTCCATAAAATCTAAACGACCAAGTCACACAAAAATGATAAAATACTGAGAAATGTTAGTTTAAAAAACCCTGAAAAAATACAAGGTTTTCATGTATTTAAGAATGCTTTACAATCACATTAACAGAATAAACAGTATAACAGAGGTTATTGCATGAATGGCATTTTGGGAGACGATCTTTTGAATCTATATTATACATTGTCTTCACATAAGAGTCACAGTCTTAAGGGCATCAGAAATTAAATTATAGGAAACACAAGGCACTGTTTAAAATCAGCTTTTTTTTTTAAGTTGAGAATATTTAAACATAATTGTCACAAATGGGGGATTCTGATTATAACAACCATAGTGGTTACCCCAGAGTTCCTGATTAACCATATCCAGGAACTGAGTACATCAGGAAAGTAGAAACAGTACATACAGTATTGGCCCTTTTTCTAAAGTGATCTGAATATAAATGAGAAAATACAATATATCAACATCAGAAGCAGAGAGATTCAAAATCTCTCAAAAAGAAATTGTATCGATAAATAAACATACAAGTGATACGTGTGATTAACTCCTTAAAAAGCAGCCATGGAATTCAACCCTCCCGACAGAGACAGGAGAACCTTACATTTTCAAGTCTCTTGATTCATATTCTACCATATGATCCTTTCAACTGGCATAATGAATTTTTTCCATCCTGTCTGACACAGCAGGTACTGTTATCAGTCTGATAGTAGCTCCTTGTTGTCTGATTACAGTTGAAGAAGGATGAGGCAGGAACCCCACAGATTAACTTTACAGGCACCACATCAGAATGCAGGGGCAGCCAGGAACAGAACGTTTGCTCACAATTAAGTGGGTAGAAGATTGAGAGCTAGACTATTAAGTCAACTGAAAAACATAGAATGAGGGAATAAAACGCAAGAATTTGGGACGTGATGCTACACGAAATCAATGGGGCAGGACTTAAATGTGTAAAAGGGTAGATAACGCCATATTTATTTAGTAAATGGTGCTACGTCATTAGACAACATCTGGCACCGGAAGACACATTCGAGCTGGAAGGTGTCTTCCGGTGCCTGAACGTGTCCTATGGAATTGCACTGCTTAATAAATATGGTCCTAAATCGAACAGGTCTCCTGTTTGGATGTAATCAAATGATGGCATGTACGACATGACCAGTATAGAAGAGGTTCCTCAAGAACTCGTTAAAAACCCCAGAAAATAAACAATGGCCGGGACTCCAACTCAAAAGGACCTTCCTGGTCTGTGCAATAAAGCATTATAGAGGTAAAGGTGGTGAGAGGAGAGCACAAACGGGCTTATGCAAATGCAAATTGTGGTAATTAAACTTCTATGCATAAGCCCGTTTGTGCCCTCCTCTTACTACCTTTACCTCCATCATGTATGACATAACCACAAAACTACTTGTACAGTAACCACTTTATAAAAAAATAAGACCATTAAGAAGAGCCAATAATTTCCAATTTGGTAGTAGGCAATTTTCTTCTCTTCTTGGGTGCCATACCTGAAAAATCAACGGTTTTCTTGAAAAGGGTAAAAAAAAAAAAATGTGATGCTTTGCAGGCTCTTCAGGCAGATAACAAGTTAAAGTGGAAAATATATAAAATATATTTTTTATCAGAGAAGCCTCCCTTCAGAAAATAGGTGACAGTATGACGGATTATGTTTTTTTTTTTTTTGTATGCCCAGATATTGACAAAACGTCATATTGACCGTCATATTGATCATGAAATGTTAGGCCTGAGTTTTAGGGCAAACAGTGTTCACAAATTATGCTTGATCACTCTTTAAAGACGTGTTATTACATTGCTTGAATCTACGGTTTACCATAAATAGTCTGGGGGAAAAATAACCCTGAAGATATTGATTATCAATACGTACCCATCAAGCATCACACATTTTATGTGAAAAACTTGACATTTTCTATTTCTTATATAAACAGATTGGGTTAGGAGCCTGGTTATTCTAAATTCCTCTAACCTAAGCGTGATATGGCTTGGCTATTATGTGAAATACTAATGGAAAACAAAGAAAGTGTTTGCACATAATTTGCAAGCTAGAAAGCAGGATACCAGCACAAAGAAGTCATACATCTTCCCTGTGCTAAAATGTCAATATAATTTTCTTACATTATTCAATGATTTAACTTTTTTCTGATTCTCCCCAGTAACAGTCATTCTGTAATCTGATATTATATACACTGCATTTTGGGAGATGATCTAAGTGGTGGTCATTATAATTCTCCCCTTATTATCAGTTTTCTGTTTAGACATAGATGTGGGTAATTATTGGGGTTCCCTATTTTTACTTTATACAATTTTTGGGGGACAGGGTGAAGTCAGGTACTGATAATTATGCCTGGGAAACATACATCTGAGTCCTTCATCCAGCATTCAGAAGGTTAACCCAGTAAGAATCGTGGGCTATCAGGAAGTAAGCTGAGACAGCTGATAACCTGCTTGAGAAGGAGGCTACTGCCTCTAGTAGGTGGCTGACTCAGACTACAGAGCTGTCCTGTGCAAGCACCTATCCAGAAGTATTTCCTAACTGCTCTCTAGGGACAGAGATTCCCAACCAAAGATACAGTAAGGACTTTAATATTGTTCCATAACTATTGTGGTATATGTTTAGGGTTGGCAACTGGACAAAGCCAGCTAGCCTGATAGATTGGGCGTGGAATGTTTAGCAAGATCTCCCTATGAGGAGTAGGCGTTCTTTTTATGACTTTTGTTTTGCCTTAAAGGGACAGTGTGCCCAAATGTTTATTTGTGTTGTGGAGAAATAAAACCACTTAAAATTTGGTTTACTCTGAAAATGCATGTGTGGACTCTTGTCTGACGTTGCCTACCGGCTGTCCTGCCACAGGGACCCTTTATAATCATTGATCATGTCATGTGTTACTAATTTATGCACATTCTTCGAATTTCAGCCTTTCACGTTTTTACTAATATAATCATTTTAAAATAAAGTTAAAAAAAAAAAACACCATTATTGTATATAATGAGTATATACATTTTTATAATATGGGTAATAATGAGTGTATACATTTTAATTAATGTGGTATTAATGGTATGTATTAGATTTTTAAGTTTTATGGTATTCTTAATTTGAGAGTGTTAATGTAATTTATGGTATAGGAAATATGATGTATGTATGTCTATGTTTATTGTAGTTTGTTTTGAATGGCACCTTAAGCACTTAGCACCTGAGCACTTTAATTAGCTAGATTGGAGGGTAACCAATAGTGTGAGACTGTGGGGTATATCTTACAGTCCTTTGCAACCAGTGATTACACCCCCTGACGAAGAGTAGTGAACTCGAAATGCGTAGAGGCGATATTGGTTACTTTGGTACCACGTGGGACGCGGTGACGTCAGACACCAGCGTCGGTTCCCTGCTTTGCCTGTTTGTGTTTGGAGGTTGTTTGGAGCTCGGCAGCCACCATACCTTACCTCTGCACAGCAGTTCCATCTGTTGTCTCGGTGTGTCGGGACATTTACCATCCAGCGGGACTGCTTATTTTTTTTTATCTGACGGGGTGACGGGCAGGGATATCGTAGACAGCGTGGTACTTATTATTTGTAATGTAAGTGAATGTATTGTTTGTAATGTACATAAAGTGGTTTTTTTTTAAAAATACTCTCTTTTATGTATGTATGTGTTCTAGTTGGCCCCGTTTTTGATCGCGGGAGAAAGATTGGAGCTGCAGGAGGGACTATTTATATACTGGGATCTGCGCACGAGAGAGAGAGATATTACAGAGGACCCACGCTAAGAGCGCGAGACCTCTGTAAATGTACTCGCCGCCTTGTCCACTCATCTCCATTGCAACATGGTGTCAAATGCGCCCGTTACCATGGAGACGTGACGTCAAATGATGCCGCGGGTCACGTGACGTCACATGATCCCGCAGCGTCAGTTGACGCTTCGTTGAAGGTAAGGGGGGTGCGATTGAGCAGAAGAGCAAGCAGGGGGGGCGCGGCGCAACAAGTTTGCGCACCCCTGCTCTATAGGGTATATGTTATACTAACCATAAATATGGTAGATTTAATAAAAGGTAAACTAAGTGGGAATTATTTCGCCTGAATTATAAAGGTTTTATTTTTGTGCTAAACAGTGTGAAATCATTCAAAAGAAAATATAAACGATTAGTCTGAATTTGAGAGGAAGATTATTCAGAATGTATTTGTTTATTCTTTAAAGAGGCTATCCATGCGGGTTTTTTGTTTGTGTGTTTTTCTGTTTTTCCCCCCCTTTTTTAAATTTTTATTTTCATTCTTTTATACAGGATTGGAGCAGGGGGTCTCTGGAGCTGATAGTGAAAGTGCTGCTGTCTTGCACTCTGGATATTTTGCTTACATAGTGTCTTATCGGAATATGAAATGCCCGGAGTGAGGATATTGAAAGTGTGGAGAATCGCCTTGCACATGGAGGGGGACTAGAGGCAAAGAATCAAAAATCTTATCTCTGTTAGTAGTCCACCCTCTCCCGTAATGCTGTGTACAGGCAGATGTCCTTCAGAAGCCGTGTCGGTCCTGGCAGTTGCGTGCAGGCAACTTCTGCGGCTATGATGAAGACTCCCACATTTCCTCAGGGCTTCGCATCATGGATCAGATGTCGTCAGGTGAAGGAATAGCAAATAAATGCGGTGGTATCCGGAGCAGCAGCAATGGTAGGCAAAAGAAATCAGGGTAGCCAGGATCAAGAATCGAAAGCTTTAATGGCACAAAAATAGAACAACAGCGTCCATATCTCCCTCCTACGCGTTTCACGCAGCTAGTGCTTTGTCATTCTTTTACCAACCATTGCTGCTGCTCCGGATACGACCATATTTATTTGTTATTCCTTCAACGGTGTGTGGAGCTGAACCCCATTAATTTCAGCTTTGGGGGCCCCTATTTCAGGAGATACTTACCTCCAGAGTGGGTGCTGATAGCCGCGCCAGGGTTCACATTATGGCTGATTTTCAAAGCTCCCGGGCAACGCAGGCCAATAGGAAGCCGTGACATCACCCGGTGCGGCTTCCGATTGGCCCATGTGACTGGGGGCTTTAAACTGCAGAAAACGGCAGAGAGATACCAGCACCCACTACAGAGGTGAGTATCCCTGGAAACATGGGGTCCCCGGAGCTGAAATGAATGAATTCAGCTCCAGAGACCCCCTGCTTCAATCCTGTATTAAAAAAATGAAACCGGCTTGGATTGCTCCTTTAAATGCATTTTATGGGATTGTTTGAATCCAGGAGCAAAAGACACTGGCAAACAAAGTTAAGTAATCCAGCCAAAATACATTGGCAGTGTTTAAAACTCAATTTAGAACTATTTGAAGTTTGCTGCAGAGCTCACTAACACTGATTGAGTTTATACACCACAGTTCGTGTCATTTCCATTAGTGCTAATAGTTTGTATTTTCTAGGCGTACACATGGTATGAGGCTGGTCACAAGAAAGGACACTTTGCCTCAGTTTGGCAGCGTTCTTTGTACAATGTCAATGGACTCAAAGCTCAACCATGGTGGACTGCAAAGGAGACTGGTTACACTGACTTAGTAAAGGTAAGCCATTACTTAGTATCTTGACATGTGTGCTGCAATTCTCCAATGCTATCTAATTTTGAAGGTAACATCTGTTTTAATAAAAGTTAAAAAAATACTGTATGTATCCTTTTTTTTTACCATTTATAGTGAAAACATTCATTAAATTCGTTGTTTTTCATTAATCTTCTGCAGAGAGACCGGTGAATCACACAAACTAACATGTTAACCTAAGAACATAAAATGGCTGCAGATCATTGGGACAATCTCTTTAAATCACCTATTTTGTGTACTTTGTATAATGGCTGTTTTTGATTTAAAAAAAAAAATCAACTGTTGTTGGCAACACCCACCATGTTAAAAGGGAAATGTCCTGGACTTTAAATCTCCCAACCTAATTTAAAAACTTGGGTGGCTGTGATCAGTAGGCAATGCTAATCTCCAATAATTGACTCTTACCATAAGAATGATCTATGTACTGTACCTACAGTATAAGTGAGTTCTGTGTTATTTCTCATGTATGTAGCCATGTGTAAAATTGGTGTACATATCTCTTTCTCATGCTGGCAGTAAACCTGGTAAGTATGCAGGATTGCCAGTAGTCATCATGGAGGTTTTCCCTCACACCCTGGTGAGGTGTCATATGTCCCATAGGAAGTGACAACATGCTGTGTGTCCACGGTTAGTGACATCAGAGATGTGCCTGTTCCCAGGTGATATAAGACACAGCACTGTCTAAAGTTAGTTCAGTTCCTGTTGCTGTGCTGCCTCTGTTCAGTAAGAGGCACATGGAGGTCTGTAACATTGTTGCAGTAGTCTGATGCAGAGCTGTGAGTCTGGCAGCACAAGGTAGAAACAGAGAAGCTGGTGAATCTTCCTTAGGGGAGAGGTGGAAGCAACTCCATTAGAAAAGGAGGAACCTTTCAGAGGGAAGCAGCTGAACAATGGAGGGCTGATTACACCCATTGTGGAGGGCAGCTGGCCCACCATACCAATAAAGATGATCCTGATTAAAGACACTCTCGTGTGCAAGTGTGGAGTTATTGCACAGAGAGAAGCACCACAGAGGAGTTCCTCATCAGACTCATCCCCAAGCGGATGCCGGGATCCTGATGAGGTGGAGGCGCTGCACTGGATATAGGTAGGACTCAGCACACTACCTCAGCTGCCTGTCTGGAGTCCTGTTGCCAACAGGTGCACCACCAGACACGACCATGTAATGGGGACTGGTTAGACCACAGGGGCCAATGTGAGATTGGGTGGGTCAGGCCAGTTCAGAAAACCCGTTACATTTTGGAGGTGCTGCTGAGATATGTCGACCTGTCAACAGGACAGGCTTTTGCTAGGCACACTGGGAAACAGGGAGAAGTGTCTGCTGCCACTTTGTGCTGCGTTGGGACGAACCTAGGGGTAGTCAGGGGGCTGATGGAGTATTGTCAGTTCACAGGGACGACCTAGGGGCCTGAAAGGAGTTGGGGATTTGGAGCATGGCTATAGCTGTCCTAGTCACCTTGAGGCAGTGCTAGTTGGTAGGATGCCTAAAGGGATAGCCTGTTAACGTGGTCAGGAATCCTGGAGAGGGTCTGCGCTAGGCTGACCAAGATAGGTAGACGCCCAAGTACTGCATGGAAGCCCCAGAGTACTCTAGCCCATTGCAGACCACTTACCGAAGGGAGCACAGACTAGGAGGAAGGAGATACAGCAGACACTGAGAGAGTGAGCCTAGCCTGAGGTAGTGCATACACGAGTCCAGCCTACATTAGGTACACATGGTGGTGCATCAGAGAAATCTTTATTGTGCCGGTGTGGAGGCTGCCCCGCAGAGAGGAGCCCCATGTACAATCAGAACGAACACAGTAATCCAATGGCGATGCAAATCAAAATGGCGGCTCCCGCTTCCCTGGGAGACCGCGTGGGCCAGTTGCAGACAATGCGTACATTGCTAGACGTGCAGAGAAATTGGCCGGGACTGGCGCCAGTGAAGAAACCCCGCCCTGTCAGGGGTAGTGGCGCGAAACCTGTGGCCGCGCCCCCCAGGACTGTGAAAAGTTCAGCCCCTGTGCCGGGGCATCCAATTAACTTGTGGGACCCTCCCCAAATATTCACCAGGGGGAGGGGTCTCTATCTCTGCCAGGCAAGACCCGAGTTGTCTGCGGGAGGAGCTGGATGTGAGCTTCCTGTCCCACAGTTGCGAGGAGCTGGTGAATAGGAGAGCCCATGTGCTGATTGCCCGCCCGCGCGGGAAAATGTTGCAGAAACCCGTCCGGGACTGGCGGGAAAACCCGAGCCCCGCCCCTACACTGGGAGCGACGTAGAGCTGAGCCCGGACCATCCCTTAATGAAATATGCCTCATTTCCGCTTTATCCCAAGTGGAGATTGTATGAAGAACTGCAGTCGGCCGATTCTGTTCTTCATAATGAAACCAATAGAACTGTAAGGTGCAGTCAAGCACATCCTCAAGGATTTGGAGTCTGGCTATCAGGGGCCAGGAAGCTACCCTTTCTTTTGTGTCCGTGTATACAAAACCTATTGAGACTGCCTGTTAGTATGATCTATGACCCCAACCTGCTGCTACTAGACTACAAGGAGGTGTACATAGAAGGGATAAGGTGTATGCACAACACTTGTGTTACTTGTGACTTTCCAGGTGGTGAATTGGCGTGGGTACCCGAGTGTGCCTACTGTGGAGTACAGTTTCCAGAGCCAGTGTTGCTGAAGACTCCGGAACCCGCCAAGGAAAAAGCGGTCCACTTAAAGACTGAGCAGTCATCAGCCATTTCTGTTCACCAGGAGGAGGAGCCGAGACTCTATATCACTATGAGTCCTGCTGAAGTTCAGGCTGTCTTCAGGGAGAAGTTACTTAGTGCCTCCCATGACCAACACCCAGCTGTGGTGATGCCCCAGCCGGCGGACCACACCAGTGAAGCTGGAGATAAGGAATCACCTGCCCCGTTATCTATGGAACAGGAGAGACCACTGTGCAAAGTGTCTCCCGTAACCAGCACAACAAAAAGTGTGATAGACATTGGGGTATATCCCTATTTATTGCCAGGAGGCTCCCTGGTAGTCAAGGCGGGAGCGGACACAGCCATGCTGACGGCTGAAGCCCCGCGTGCGGCCTGCACCGAACCAGTTGATCACGGAGAATGGGGATTGCTCCTAGTGATCGCAACGGAGCCTAGAGAGAAAGGGGTCTATAACCGCGGTGAGAACCCAGAACCTCACTGTCAGTCCCCTGTGGAAGTGCCACTACTAGCGTCGGAGTCTGCTTCATCGGACGAGGAGCAGGCAAGCCCGACATCAGTGGTGATGCGCCTACCGGCGGACCACTACAGCGGTGCTGCAAAAGAACCAGCACTTACCTGTGTTGCAGCGGAGCGGAGTCTCGAGGTGCCGAGATCGCCTGTGCGGAGACAACCGGAGCGGCGGAGTCCCACGGCCATGGTGACTTACAGCACGGAAGGAGGAGAAGATTCCATCCCGAGCCGACGGAGCGGTGAGATACATCCTTACCCTCCCCAGGCGCCGGTGGTGGCAACGGCGGAGGAAGGCCTAGCCCAGGCCCGAGCGGAGCGGAGAGCTGAACCATCACTTCCGGTGGGGGATGTCTTTGTGGAGGAAGAGATCCCGCATGGGGATCCATCGCAAGATGGCGGAGTATCCGGTTCCGGTGATGATGTCATTTCCGGCGGAGGTAGCAGAACGACCAGAGAGAGAACCACAACGCCTCGGCGATCGGGCAGTGCTTCCCGATCACCTGTGTCAACAAAGAGCTGGCAGGCTGCGAGGAGAGCTGAGATGGGTGAGGCCCAACCAGCGGCACGTCCGCACAATGATACGGGACTATCCGAAGGCAGAGAGCAGGTCGGAACCCCGCGGATGCCCATTTCCTGTCCCTATGCCCAACCCCATGCCCTATCTAAAGCCCCTGTCCCTGTTACCTTTTCCTGTGGGTCCACATCCAGTTTGGGAGTGTCGGGAGGGTCCCAGGGAATCGGTGAGGAATGGACTGGGGAGAGACTGAACAGCTATGCCTCTGATGGTGGGTCGAGGGGTGGAGGGCAGTTGGGAAAAGTATCCGAGTCCCGATGGGTACCCAGTGTGGCCGTAGTTAAGTCTCAGGATAGCTCCAAACAAGAGAGGTGGTCTAGGCCTCTTTTATCAAGGACCTCTGGGGTATCTTCTTGGGAGGATACAGAGGAGGGGGATTCACTAGAGTGGGGGTCTGAGGAACGTAAGGAGACCCGATGGTGGGCTCCCTTATTTGAGGGATACGTGGGGTGGATGGACCGCACACGGTTCTTACTACAGAAAGAGTACGTAGTGGACTATTGGTGGGCGGTGGGGGAATTTACACCGGCCCAGAGGAAGAGGAAGATGCAGGAACGATGGTTTCAGATATGTCAGCATAATATAGAGCCTATGGGGCCTGGGATATTATCTGACCCTGTGGACACAGACGAGCCCCTGTCATGGGTGTTGCCAGGGAGGGCAGGGAATGCAGAGCTGACTAGGAGCAGCCGGGCCGAGAGGGCTATTATAGCCAAGTACAAACACTCGCATGGCCTGGAATACCCATACGTCCCTGAGCCCCTCATGGAGGGAGAAATTGAGTTTAAGATGGGTTCCACTGGTGAGGATAGGGGATATGGCACTGATGAGGAGGAAGGATCAGGGGAAGAAGATTGGGATCCTGGCGGGTTAGATGAGAAGTGTCACCCAGAGGGTTACAGCATTGCTGCTTTAAGCCCAGTGGACCATGCTGTGCGCAAGCCACCATAAGAGGGTATGGTAGTACCAGTAATGGATACTCCAGCAGGGAGTAATCCTAGTTGTTACACATCGACGTTAGGATGTATCTGTTATTGTGATGAAAAGATATGTACTGTAATGTGTGTTGTTATGTTTTGCAGTGCTACCTGAAGGAAGGTTCCGCAAATTTAGATCCCAGCCGGGACGTTGGGTTCCACCAGGGGGAGAATGTAGCCAGGTTTAAAATTGGTGTACATATCTCTTTCTCGTGCTGGCAGTAAACCTGGTAAGTATGCAGGATTGCCAGTAGTCATCATGGAGGTTTTCCCTCACACCCTGGTGAGGTGTCATATGTCCCATAGGAAGTGACAACATGCTGTGTGTCCACGGTTAGTGACATCAGAGATGTGCCTGTTCCTAGGTGATATAAGACACAGCACTGTCTAAAGTTAGTTCAGTTCCTGTTGCTGTGCTGCCTCTGTTCAGTAAGAGGCACATGGAGGTCTGCAACATTGTTGCAGTAGTCTGATGCAGAGCTGTGAGTCTGGCAGCACAAGGTAGAGACAGAGAAGCTGGTGAATCTTCCTTAGGGGAGAGGTGGAAGCAACTCCATTAGAAAAGGAGGAACCTTTCAGAGGGAAGCAGCTGAACAATGGAGGGCTGATTACACCCATTGTGGAGGGCAGCTGGCCCACCATACCAATAAAGATGATCCTGATTAAAGACACTCTCGTGTGCAAGTGTGGAGTTATTGCACAGAGAGAAGCACCACAGAGGAGTTCCTCATCAGACTCATCCCCAAGCGGACGCCGGGATCCTGATGAGGTGGAGGCGCTGCACTGGATATAGGTAGGACTCAGCACACTACCTCAGCTGCCTGTCTGGAGTCCTGTTGCCAACAGGTGCACCACCAGACACGACCATGTAATGGGGACTGGTTAGACCACAGGGGCCAATGTGAGATTGGGTGGGTCAGGCCAGTTCAGAAAACCCGTTACATGTAGATTCTTTTTTCTTCTCATACTGTAATTGTAATCCTTGAATTTTCCAGAGCTACTGTAGTAGGATTGAGATTAATACAGAGGGTCAAGTCAAGTCCGTGTCAGCAGTTGCTCAGACACGACTACTGTAGTAGCCCATATAGTTGTGAAATGGTACCAGTTTTTGGAGTGGCAATATAAAAACAACAAAAGAGCAAAAGAACAATGTGATGTTAATGTTAATCAGTCTTGCATTCTTGAATTATATGGCAACCTTGTATGTGTGCTATACTCCTCCAGTTTTTATGAGACTAATTATTCTGTACAGAGACAACAATCTTTATCTTGCTTTTTTACACCACATTGTCAGGGGGGCATGGATGCTGAAGCTGACACTACTGAAATAGACTCATGAACAGATGAGGCCACGCATCAATGTATGTGTTGTAAAAGTAATGGCAATGGCGTACAGAAATGATCAACAGTGTAGGTATAGGTAAATACTAACACTGGCTAGATGAGTCTATATACACACTAGTGCTTTATGTGAGTGTTTACATTTTATAGCGTTCTAGTTACGTCATGCACCAGAAACAGCCCCTATAGCCTTGATACAACAGGCATAGGCGTCTGCGCTTTCTGGAAATTCACAGTGCGTATGTTCATAATTCTATTTTGACTTTTTTGGCACCCCACCAATTTGAGACCCCCTAAGGGGTATGAGCACTGTATTGATTTCAGTTCAATTTATTCACTACTTTTTTTGGTACCAATCCATTTTTTAGTAATCCTTAATAAAGTATTTTAACATTATAATTATTTTTGTTTGGTCCAGTTTTTCTCTGCTGTACTGCATGTTCAGCAGGGTGCTCTCTCTTCTCAGACTTTGAGTGCATCTTATAGGGCCTTATCTGTATGCACAGTGTCTTTACGTCATACAGTGTTCTTTGTGTTTGAACCGAATACTTTCACCATAATATGAACAACGTCTCATCAAATTTATCTCTATTGGAGGCCCATAAGGCGGTAGTCAGGGGCAATATCATAGGCATAGTCTCATCCAGAAAGAAAGATGAGGCTCAAAAACATTAACGCTCTCAACACAGAGATTCAAGATTAAAGTCAGCTCACAAGCTCAACCATTCATACCGAGTCCTAGCAAACCTCATAGCCCATCGAGGGGAACTAAACACCTGCCTATCTAAAGTGTCGGAGAGACCGATAACATGGATCAAACAAAAATTATTTCAGAAATAAATTTGTACATCTTCTCATGCCACCACTGCTAAATCTCTTCAACTCCATATTAGAAGGGGCAGAGTTACTGAGCAGTATTCTACAGGCCCATATCGGTCACATCCCCAAAGCTGGCAAATATCCCACATGTTGCCCAAGTTACCGGCCGATTTCTCTTATAAGTGTGGATTTAAAAATCTTCTATAAAATATTAGTGAACTGATTAAATGTAGTTCTGCCAGGGCTGGTCCACCCAGACTAAGTTGGTTTTGTCCCAGGCAGACAAGCCGCAGACAACACCAGATGTGCATAGGTCTTGTAGCCAATGCAAAAAAAAACAAAGTCCCAGCTCTCTTGCTCTCTTTCAATGCTGAAAAAGTTCAACAGGCTTGACTGGGAATAAATGAAAGGAACACTCAATCATTTTGGCTTCCAAGGGAACTTCCTGTGGACAGTATTAGCATTGTATACATCTCCTTCAGCCAGTGTGCTCTGTGCGCAGTCACCAAGACATTTCCAGTTAAGGGAGGCAACAGACAGGGATATCCTCTCTCCCCTTCCTATTTACTTTATCTAGAACCACTATCCTTTCACATTAGATCCAACCCGGACATCAAAGGGGTTTCAAACTATAAACAGTTCAAAATCTCACTGTTTGTCAATAATGTCCTCCTCTCTACAACTAAACCCTTCACTTCTCCACCATATCTTTTTCATGAACTTGGGATGTTTAGTAGAATCTTGTGATTCAAAATAGACAATCCCAAATCAGAGGCCCAAAGTATAAACTTGTCACGAGAGGATATAACGTTAATAGACATAAACTTTGATTTTTAAATGGTGCAAAGATGCATCAAAGTACCTTGGAACATACTTGACAAAAGAATATGACACGCTTTACCAGGTTAACTTCCCGGGCCTAATTAAAACCCTTAAGGCAGACCTAGCATGATGGTCCAAATTTAACATCTAATGGATTGGGAGGATAAATGCAGTTTAAATAAACCTCCTACCATGCATCCTCTATTTGTTCCACACACTGCCATTCCCGGTGCTCACCGATGCTATACATGCTTCAATCCCATATAAAAGTGTTAATATGAAACAAGAAACCCCCCTGAGTGAGCAAATCAATTATTTGTTAGCCCAGATCGGTGGGAGGCCTGGCCTTGCCGTGCCTGATCTCATACTACAGGGCAGCCCAATTTAGCTAGACCTTTCCATGATACTTGGGGTCCACCATTATGAGATGGGTGGAGATTTAGGGGGACGAGTTGGCCCCGCTCGACATAGGCTCTCTGCTTTGACAACCAGACTGTCTGTAAGGCGACAAGGTCAAGCTTGCCCACAATTTTCCACACTATAAATCTCTGGTACACAACAAACGGAAGTTTGACCTGTCCACCACAGATTCCACCATGACTTTGCCCCAGGCCTAAGTGTCCAGGTTTTTGAGAACTGGTGTTTGAACTAAGTTCACAGAGCAAGAGATATGGTATGTAATGAAAACACCAATCTTTTGTATTATTAAACGATTCCCACAAGATTCCCAAACACAAGATATTTCAGTATCTCCAGATAAAGGGTTTTGTCCAGAGGTTTTGCCCGTCCCCTCCTCTGACTCCATTCAAGAGGATCTACCTAGAAGCCTTTACCCCAAAAAGATTAACCTGAACCCTCTATAGCTAAATTTTTCTCAACTCTTCCAGGGGAAACACTCATTTCATATTGCAATGGGAGGTTGACCTCAATCAAAACATTAGAGCAGAGAAATGGGGTGGACATTTTTGAAGCTGCTGCCAAAAATTCAATATGTATCTGAAAGAAATGTACTGTGCAGTTGGTATCAGAATATTACACACATGTCAGTGCTAATCCACAAGTGATTATTACTAATTAAAAAATGTTTAACTTAGCATACTATTAAATATTGTGACAATATGATGATCGACCTTAAGGTATAAATCCTGCAGCCTGGTAAACTTTTGTGAAAACTTTTACCTCTTATGTGGTCACAATAAACGATACACACAATAGACAACTGACAGTGAAGTGATTTATATATGTATATACACAAACCAGAGATACTCTTTCAAATTGACACGTATCAATACAAGATACAATTGTCACACATCTTTTGAAACCTGCCCTTCTGAACATTTAGATACATGGGAGTGTTTGGATACTTTATGGTACTAACCAGTTTATTTGTTATAAAACTAATGTTAGATCATTAGAGGTTCCTACTAGATATAATCTGTGTCTTTCATTAATACGGGTTATTCTATTACATTTCTTTATAGCATATACAGGAAGTAGGGTGCTCCAGTGAATACTGAATATAGATAATCTTGATTAAATTGTCCTTAGAGTTGAGACTCTGGATATAGACTCTATTATGGAGTGGGTATATGATAATGTACAGTGTTCGACAAACCTATACATTTGCTCGCCCCGGGCGAGTGGATTTAACCCCCGGGCGAGTAAATATTGGCCCAAGCAGCACACGTTTGGTACTAGGTGGCGAGTAGATTTTTTTGTGTGGCGAGTAGATTTTTTGGTGATTTGTCAACCACTGATAATGTATCAGTAATATAACAGCATAAACACTGCTGAAGAAAACGAACAGGGTAATAAAACTCAACCTGAAGTAAATCTCATTGGAGAAATGCTAACTGAATACTGCGTAGTGAATAAAGGAATAAATCTTACCCACTTCTGAGTCTCCACGAGTCTTATGATGGCGTGTCCAGCCGCAAACGGAGAAATGCAGTAGCAGAAGAAAAAGAGAAGCAGCGCACTGCCAAGGTGATAAAATTGCAAAATATTTTATTTCAAAATAAACATCACCCCAGGGGGTATTGCAGCCTCCTACGCGTTTTGGACAAACAGTCCTTTAACAAGGAGTATACCTTGGCCGTATGCTGCTTCTCTTTTTCTTCTGCATTTGTTTATAGCACCCTAGACTATCACACACTAGTGTGTTTAAATATATACACATTTATGTGTTACCATGTGATCTGAGTTATAAAATACATATATAGGATTGTACACCATTCAATTACACCACTGCGTATATAAAGCACTATTCGTCTTCATTTTAAATAATGTCAATAAAAGTTTGAAGTTTTAGTTAAATATTATTACAGAGGTTGTAGTGGACCATAAAGGAATTTCTTTTTCTAAGTACTGTACACCAGCATACTTTTCCCCCTATACCTTGATTACCTCCCAGGTAGCATACACCTGTCCATTTGTTCATTTTACCAAATTTGAACAAAGTTTTCATATATCTCTTGTATGACATCCAAGATACAGAAAGATAAAGAAAATAACATAGCGTGATACTGTTACAAATTTAAGTAAAAACAACATTGAACCACACACAATCGGAATTGCACACACAAATTCCCTGGTCTTTTGTGCTTTGATCCCGTAGTGTCCAAGGCTGAACTCCCTGCCTAATGCTGTGTAGAGGTGCTGGGGTCGTACGTTCTCCTAGAATCCAGAACAATAGTAAATAAAGCTGCACACCAAATTGAATAACATAAATACTTGCAATGACCGGTGCTCCTGATTCAGGGATATCTGCCTAAAGAATCCAGTATTGTATTGTATGTCTTTATTTATATAGCGCCATTAATGTACATAGCGCTTCACAGTAGTAATACATGTGGTAATCAAATAAATAACAGATATTATAAATAACAGATCATGGGAATAAGTGCTTCAGACATAAACGTAACATTAAGGAAGAGGAGTCCCTGCCCCGAGGAGCTTACAGTCTAATTGGTAGGTAGGGAGAATGTACAGAGACAGTAGGAGGGAGTTCTGGTAAGTGCGTCTGCAGGGGGCCAAGCTTTATGTATCATGTGTTCAGAATATTCACAGTGCTATTCATATGCTTCTTTAAGCAAGTGTGTCTTAAGGTGGGTCTTAAAGGTGGATAGAGAGAGTGCTAGTCGGGTACTGAGGGGAAGGGCATTCCAGAGGTGTGGGGCAGTCAGTGAAAAAGGTTTAAGGCGGAGAGGGCTTTAGATACAAAGGGGGTAGAAAGAAGACATCCTTGAGCAGAACGCAAGAGTCGTGATGGTGCATAGTGAGAAATTAGGGCTGAGATGTAAGGAGGGGCAGAAGAGTGTAAAGCTTTAAAAGTGAGGAGAAGAATGGAGTGTGAGATGTGGGATTTGATCGGAAGCCAGGAGAGGGATTTCATGAGGGGAGATGCTGAGACAGATCTAGCAAAGAGTAGAGTGATTCTGGCAGCAGCGTTTAGGATAGATTGTAGGGGAGACAGGTGAGAGGCAGGAAGGCCGGACAGCAGGAGATTACGATAATAAGAGAATGAGGGCCTGAGTCAGAGTTTTAGCAGTCGAGCAACAGAGGAAAGGGCGTATCTTTGTTATATTGCAGAGGAAAAAGCGACAAGTTTTAGAAATGTTTTGAATGTGAGAGAGGAGTCGAGTGTGACCCCTAGGCAGCGTGCTTGGGCTACTGGGTGAATGATCAAGTCACTAATCAACACTCACAAGTATAACTCACGCTATTCTTCTCTGCCAATGGATTTTAACTCCTTGAACACCTCCTATTCTCTCAGTTGCTCCATTTTCTCACTACCTACAGTATAGTCTCCTAGATCCTCTACAATCTGGTTTCCGCACTGCTCATTCCACTGAAACTACACTCACAAAAATAACTCATGACCTCCATGCAGCTTTGATACTGTGGGCCAGTCTCTTCTCCTTCACATTCTCCATACTCTTGATATCCGTAACAGAGCTCTATATGGGATTTACTCTTATCTCTCCCATTGTACTTTCAGTATCTAGTTTTCTAACTCTTCCTGCTCTGTCGATTTCTCTCTGGGTTTACCTCTGGTGTCTGTTCTGAGACCTTTTCTCTTTTCTCTTCACACACTCTCTCTAGGTGACCATATCATAGTTACATAGTTACATAGTTACATAAATAGTAGATGAGGTTGTAAAAAGACATAAGTCCTTCAAGTCCAACCTATGCTAAATTTAGACAACAGATACTTTATCATATATCTATACTTCCTTATTGATCCAGAGGAAGGCAAACAAAAAACCCCAGTTTCATATCATCCACTGATATCTCATAAGGGGAAAAATAAATTCCTTCCTGACTCCATGAATTGGCAATCGGATTATTCCCTGGATCAACATTCTTTCCATGTTTACTTATTTGGTATAACCCTACATACCTTTCCTTTCTAAAAAGATGTCCAACCTTGTTTTGAACAAATCTATTGTATCTGCCATCACAGTCTCCATGGGTAATTAATTCCACATTTTAACTGCCCTAACTGTAAAGAACTCTTTCCTTTGCCTTGGGTTAAAATATCACCTCTATGCTGATGAAACACAAATTTGCCTTTCAACCCTTGACCTTATACCTGCTATATAGTCTTTTAATGTCTCACCGCTTCAGTATATCATCCTGGATGGTCCTCCGCAGACTCAAACTTAACATGTCAAAGATGGAGCTCCTCATTCTTCCTCACAACTCTGGCCCTACTGCCCTTTTCTACATTACTGTGGCAGTACTATCATACACCCAGTAAACACACTGCCTAGGTATCACATTTGACTCCTCCCTCACATTCACAATGTACTGTTGCTAAATCCTGTCTTTCTTTCCTCTGTAACATTGCAAAGATACACCCTTTCCTCTTTTGCTCTACTGCTAAAACTTTAATGCAAGCCCTTATTCTCTCCCATCCTGACTTTTATAACCTTCTACTGTCAGACCTTACAGCCTCTCACCTGTCTTCCCTACATTCTATTCCATATGCTGCTGCTAGAATCACTTTACTCCTAAATCTGTCTCAACGTCTGCTGAAATCTCTCTCCTGGCTTCCTATTAAATCCCAAATTACTTACAAAATTATCTTCCTCTCTTTAAAGGTTATACACTCTTCTGCCCCTCCTTACATCTCATCCTTAATTTATCACTACACATCTGCTCGACTCTTGCGTTCTACTCAAGGATGTTGTCTGTCTACCCCCTTTTTTTAAAGCCCCCTCCAACCTAAAACCTTTCTCGCTCACTGTCCACACACCTCTGGAATGAGCTTCCCCTCAATATCCGATTGGCACCCTCTCTTTCGTCCCATCAAATTTTGGATCATTTACGAAGTTCTCCTCATTATCTTTAAGGCTCTCGACTCATCTGCTCCTTGAGCAGGGGCATAACAGGAGATTGTATAGTCTCTTGCGCTCTACCCATAATTGTCTCCTGCCCCCTCCTTTCACTACTACTGCTCTCTCTCGCCTTAAACCCTTTTTCCCCACTGCCCATACCTGTGGAACTTCCTCGCACTCTGTATATGCCAAACACCCTCTATCCCTCCACCTTAAAACTCACCTTTTAAATGACGCATTTGAATAGCCTGGATTCATGGCTACTGTCCCACACCCACAGTCGCTCCTGCAAACCTTTGTTGCCAAGCACTGCCATCTACTGCACTTATTCCCTCACCTGCTGTCTCTGTAAATCTCCCAACATACCACTTCGATTTGTAATCTCTCCGGGGCACAAATTTCCTTTTCTATTGTTTAACTTTGTTGCACTTATTGCATTAGAATTCCCTTTACTGTTTTATGCCTCTTTCGTAAAGTGCTGATTACCTATATACATTCTTTTGAGATTATTGACACCTTCTGCCTGCAGGAGTCTAGTGCTTTTCTAGGGTATCTTCTGACAATTTATTTCTTTGTTATCTGTACCATATATTTTTTTTCAAATCTGGTGTCGTTCCGAGATGTCATTCGGGCCCTCGAACTGGCTATATGGCACACCTCCAGTTGTTTTGTTAGGGTGAAAGCTATCTGCTCTTAGAAAGTTATTTCTATCAGTAAGCAAAAGGCATCAGCTGTAATGATTGTCATGGAACTATTATGTTTTGATGTGTCTCCATGCCATATTTGAAGATGGTAGGGAGGGTTGGAAATGTGTAGTTATATCCAAGATGAATCCTTTTCTTGTGGAGGAAGAAGTGTACTTTACACAATCTTCTGGTTTTAATATGTTCACAAAAAATGTCATCCGATTTAGGCCCACACCACAGAGGTCCGTTACTGACTTAATGAGGCATTAACCTAAGTTAATGGGTCACTAAGTGCTAACATGTACTGTGTCTTCAATGTTCACTAACCCATTGTTAAGTGCTGTCATTGGCCTGGAAACAACATTGCCTTAACTATCTCTCTCTCTCTTTCTCTCCTCCTCCTCAAAACCCATATTCAGGATCCGGATGGGAGTAACGCCACCTTTAGGTAACATACAAGAGCCATGTTTTTTTGGAGAGAACGTGAGGCAGTGCCAACTTAAAATTTCATTAACTAAATGAAATCCATGAATAATTAATCGGGGTATATAAATGTGTCCAATCCGTAACATGGAGAGAACCCCAATTAAAGATAGTGCACAGAGCATTCATGTCACAGTAAATAGGCAAGTTTACTGTACCAAGTCACACTCTCTATGCCATAAGTGCCAATATCATAAGGTAGATATGGTGCACCATTTTTGGACTTGTAAACATATCAAAATCTTTTGGGAAAAGTAATAAAATGTATTAGCAGACTGGGAATTGAATTAAAGTCAAACGCTATACTATCATTATTTGGAATATGGATAAGTGGCAGCGGGGGTGGGATCGGGGGGAAGACAAAAAAATGAAATACCAGAAATTGTAGAGATAATCTTAATGACCGCAATAAAATGTATAACAACCCTTTGGATAGAAAATAGGGACCCCAAATATCTGAATCTTGGAGTCAAAGTTAGTAGAATTTTTCAAAATAGATAGTATAGATGCCATATTAGATAATGAGAAACTAAATGTATTGGGAGATGGTCGCCACTGTTCTGGGAACAGTCAAAAAGTTCATGGGAGGAGTGGGAAACGAACCTTAATATAAACTCATAAACAAAAGAATGATAGACCTTTAGGAGACAGTTTTGAACAGTTTAATAGTTAAATGTACTGTATTAATTATTATGTTCAAAGATTGAACCAAGAATATTTACAAATATTGGTTGAATACTATATACTTCGGTCGCAACCACCATCTGGAGGGGAAACCACCAGGTGACAGTCCTACCAAAAACGCAAATAGTGATTGTGTAATTATACAAGAGGTGTACCAATGCCAATTGTGTGATAACTGTGAATGTATGTCAAAGAAAAATTATAACAACTATAACTTTGCAATGCAAATTGACAATGTATAGCTGTGATTTTTGACACCTGGAAAAAACTAATTGAAAATATTTATATATATTTTCAAAATGGCGTTAAGCCTATTCTAATGAGGTAAACAACGCCACTGTTGTTGCATTTAATTTAGCTTTGTGAATGTGTTAACCTCAGGACAAATAACATTAATGATTTTAATAAGATCTCATTATTAGGCCTGAATTAATGGGAACTCGTGGATCTGAGCCATAGCTGTATTTGTTTGTTACAAATGGTTAAATACATTTCTTACTCACATTGATATTGCGTTTTTTTTTTACATCTTTCACACATAAATAATGAATGGGATTGCTCTTATATTGCTAAGAAAGAATTATATATTTATTGTGTGTGTGTGAGTTCAGCAGAACCATTTTCTTTCAGTACTGTATGTGTGAAGCTTATTATTTTGTCTATTTTGTATATTCACACACGGCTTTTATAGCCAGTGACAGTTTATAAGACATTTATATTTGCGCCTATTATCCTGTGATATTTGATCAAGCTTGTTTTCTTTTGTCTGCTTGTCAGCGTTTACCTCTAGTGATTTCTAATCCCACTGACTGAGCATGATTTATTATAATGAATCCCCTAACCTAAAGTAATAATTTTCTCTTATTATATTTATAAAGCATTAGGGAAAAATACTATGAAATATTGATTCACAATAAGGCAGAGATACGTGACTCTACAACACAATCTGGAAATAACTATTCATTGTCATTTAACTGCATTTTTAAATTTGTGTTTGATCAAGCATGGCCTGCAGTTGTCACTATTAAACAGAGGCATCAACACTTTCACATTTCATTTTTATACACATGCTTGTCTCATAATAGGCTTTGTTGGTGGCAGTGATTAGTAGTCACAATGATGCAATACATTTCAATGCAGATTTAAATATCATCGTATGGAGCATTAGTGTTAACACATGAGTATTAATATTGTCTCATCATTTTCACTGCATTCAAATTACATTTACCACACCCACTTCGACTATGATATAAAACTCTAAAGCTACGTCATTTGTTTTTATTAGCCGTGTTTGTGTTGAGTAAGTGCATAAGATTTATTCAAGGCAATTATGCTTAAATTGATTATCTCTTGTGGTTTGCCATCTTAAAAATCACACATAATTTTTTTAATCTGATTTTCCTTTGTACTTTCTTCAAACAGTTAGTGTTTGTTTATTCCTTTTTAGTAGATGTAAGCAAAGTGTGCAAATCTTTGTAGAGCAATAATTTGTAGCCTTAATTACTAAAACAGTAAAGATATAATTGCACCAGCTGAAGGTCACGCTTGTAAATAAACTGAAGCACAGTATATACTACATGGAAGTAGTCTTCGAAACCTATACCGTATCTTGTAGGAAGATTCCTACTAGATTCCCGGAAGGGAAGAAAAGTAAATTAGTAGGAAACATAAATGTGCAGAAAATAATTATGAAAAACACAGGAAGCACTGTTATAAGTGTAGCCTAGTTGTGGATTCTACTGTCAGCACTGCTACTTTTTCAGGATTTAGACCAGAGTGTGATACGGAACAACTGTAACCCAACAACAATTTAACCGTTTGAAGGGTTTATTCAATAACTGATTAACAATAATGGCATCACCCGGTCAGTTAGTCCCGAGGTTTGGTGGTAGTTGGTCACAGTCTATAGGGTGTTTCAGAGGGCTTCCCAGGGTTTTAGTGCATAGTACCTGGGTTCTGAGGTCCGCAGGGCTATAGTGGTGTCTCAGGGTTGTACCAATCAGTTCTCTAGTACTTATAATGCTTGTTGCAGGGCTGATGTGTAATTTTGCGGGGCTCGGCGCAGGGGCTTTCGAGGGGCTTCTTACCGGGTCCGGCACAGCATTTGATAGTTTTATGTAGAATTTATTTTATAGTGAGTATATAACTCGTATTATATCAGTATTCCACTCGAGTATGGGGAAAACCTAATGCAAGTGGGAATCAGTGGATAATAGGGTCAGAGTCTGCCTGTAAAGCTGCTCTGACCGATTCTCCTCACCACTAATACAGTAGGTTGATACCCCTAGAACAGTGATAACAGTTCATCTTTGTTACCTATAATGTGTAGCCTTATCCAGAAATAGAAATATAGATGGATTTATAGTGAATTCATCTTTAAAAGTATTGCTGGCTTATAATAATATAATTATATAGCAAACTATTATTTAGGGAGAATGTGTAGATATGTGTTCCAATATGAAACACATTCGCACATGCATGCCCTTTGGTTTATAAGAGTTATGGCACGACAGAGATTCGATCCAATTATATAAACATATTTATTAGACCAATAACAGAATATAACAATTTACACGGTAATACTACATATAGTTCCTTATAAGGTTTGTGCTTATTACAGGCCTAACAAAACAATACAATACAATACAGTACATCCTACCTAACAATACATTGAGATAAAACACAGATATATACAGATTTACAAGTGCACAAGAATTATGATCATATTTATCTTCACTGAGCTCTCTTCTCCTTCCTCCTGTACTTCACCTTCTCACTCTCTCCAAACTAACTGACAATCTTTTCTAGTTAGTCTTCTCTAGTCTTCTCTTTTCTTTGTATACACTCTCTCTAGGTGACCTAATAACATCTTTTGGGTTTAATTATCACCTCTATGCTGACGACACACAAATATACTTTTCAACACCTGACCTTACACCTGCTGTAAAAACCAACGTTTCTGAATGTCTCTCTGCTATATCATCCTGGATGGCCCTCCGCCGCCTTAAACTCAACATGGCGAAAACAGAGCTCCTTATACTTCCTCCCAAACCTGGCCCTACTACCTCCTTCCACATTACTGCTGGAACTACGATCATTCACCCAGTAGCCCAAGCACGCTGCCTAGGGGTCACACTCGACTCCTCTCTCACATTCGCCCCTCACATTCAAAACATTTCTAAAACCTGTCGCTTTTTCCTCCGCAATATAACAAAGATACGCCCGTTCCTCTGTTGCTCGACTGCTAAAACTCTGACTAAGGCCCTCATTCTCTTCTGTCTTGATTACTGTAACCTCTTGCTGTCCGGCCTTCCTGCCATTCACCTGTCTCCCCTACAATCTATCCTAAACGCTGCTGCCAGAATCACGCTACTCTTTCCTAGATCTGTCTCAGCATCTCCCCTCATGAAATCCCTCTCCTGGCTTCCGATCAAATCCCGCATCTCACACTCCATTCTTCTCCTCACTTTTAAAGCTTTACACTCTTCTGCCCCTCCTTACATCTCAGCCCTAATTTCTCGTTATGCACCATCCAGACTCTTGCGTTCTTCTCAAGGAAGTCTTCTTTCTACCCCCTTTGTATCTAAAGCCCTGTCCTGCCTTAAACCTTTTTCACTGACTGCCCCACACCTCTGGAATGCCCTTCCCCTCAGTACCCGACTAGCACCCTCTCTATCCACCTTTAAGACCCACCTTAAGACACACTTGCTTAAAGAAGCATATGAATAGCACTGTGGATATTCTGAACACGATACATAAAGCTTGGCCCCCTGCAGACGCACTTACCAGAACTCCCTCCTACTGTCTCTGTACGTTCTCCCTACCTAACAATTAGACTGTAAGCTCCTCGGGGCAGGGACTCCTTTTCCTTAATGTTACTTTTATGTCTGAAGCACTTATTCCCATGACCTGTTATTTATATTATCTGTTAATTATTTTATTACCACATGTATTACTACTGTGAAGCGCTATGTACATTAATGGCGGTATATAAATAAAGACATACAATGCAATACAATAGTTGATATGTGTTTTCTAAACACATAGCTCAACCTGTAGGAGGTTTTGATTGGTTGAGGAAGTATGTTCAAAACTAAATTGTGTGTGTGTTGCTTTGAAGATGGTGAGAAACCCCTAGAAATTCCAGATTTATCAATAGATTTTGGACAGGTCAACATACTGAGGGGAAAGAAACAGCTGCTTTTGCGTGGGAATCTAGATGTTAATTCGGAAACCACAGTATTGTTTTGTTGAACTCCCTGATAATCAACAAGAGATGTTTGGACAATTTGTGAAGTAAAGAAGCCATTTGTTGTCAATATCTCTCTCCTGGAATGTTTTTCCAGGTGAAGATAGAGAATCTATTTTAAAAAGACAGTTTATGTATCCAGCATTTAAAAGCATTCCTTTAAGCAATTCTCTCGGGTAACAATCTTGATCCAAGATTATAGTAAAATATGAAAAACCATATGGTTGTTACTCACAAGATAAGGAAACTTCTTGACTCTGTGGCGTGCTTCCAGCAAGTTTATGTCCAGACAAAGGGCCAAGGTAGGGAAAAAAGGCGGTGCACAGCGGCAATAATGGTTGGGCTCAGCACATCAAAAATAGATTAAAAACAATTGATTAAACTGGGTGGAGGCGTGGGTTTCGAATCCCACTTCTGACACCAAAAACTGAAGGAAAATCCGTTATTTCCTCCCCTGGCTTCAGAACCGAGAGGAACCTTTCCTCTGCCAGGTACACTGAAGCCTTGTGACTGGATACTACACCATCTGCACCATTTGCAGCAGGCTTCCCCGGAGAAGCTTTCACGCCCTGCCACTGTTATCTCCGGTCTTTGGTGAACTTCAGGCCTGGAAGACGAACGAAATGAAACGTAACGCAAGCCAGGTTTCAAATCCTTTGTCTCAATTTATTACTCATAGGGTAATGACTTTTATACAGAAAAAAGAAGATATTGGTTAGAGGCGTAACATAGGCGTATCCTAGGTGTAACATAAGCGTATCCTAGGTGTGTCTTGGGCGTAGCTTTGATTAGAGGCGTGATTTAGGGGCAGGACATATTAGTGGCGTGACTTTTGGGACGTGTCTTTTACAATACAAGCAATGTCTGACTACATAGCTTATTCATTGTCTGTTATCAAAAGAGACCTTGAGTCTTTAGCAACTATATTACACTATTTTGCTTCTTGCAGAGAACCATTCTATTATATTCTAACTAAAACATCAGGAAATTGACAACACAAAAGTATCTTAGCAATATCCTTAGCAGGAAGAAAAGAAATGTAATTTAGCAGAAACTGTGTGCATTTAGGAATTATATTTCAGCAAAAGGCTGACTACAGAATCTTAACTAGTTATGACCAGACAAAATGGAAGCTTAACATGAGTGCAGATTCTGGCCTGACATATTGGTCCTAACACTGGGTGACATCAAGGATTGTGGCAACAGTTACTCTGACGCGTTTTGCGCAACATAGCGCTTTGTTAATGAGTATGTGGTTCCTCGTGGTCTCTCCCGTTTTGTAGGCAACCAAAAACTGGACATAAAAACAGAACCAGAAGTGACGCGGCGTGCCTGGGCATGACTTCAGCAGCATGCTCCAACTAATGAGGTGAGCTGGAGGCAATCAGCCAGATGCGCACAGTGACACCCCCAGGATGGAGATCCACAGGGCAGGGGAAACCGCCCACTCCATGGAGAGCCATGAGCGGAACAGGAACTGGAAATGATGCGCGCGTGGTGTGAAGCCAACAAAACAGCCAGATAGACAGGCTGAAGAGGAGGGAACTCGCCAGGCGTGCACAGTGACACCCCCAGGACAGGGGCCAACATTGCAGGGAACATGACACCTTAATAAAACAGAATTAACTCAAATGATGTAACATGAGTAATGCTGTGTTGTGCGAAATGCATCAGAGTAACTGTTGCCACAATCCTTGATGTCACCCAGTTCAATACATTGTTTTTAACCTATTTTTGATGTGCTGAACCCAAACATTATTGCCGCTGTGCACCGCCTTTTCCCCCTATTTTGGGACCTCTATCTATACTTAGAGAGGCCCCACGCGTTCTCCCCTTACCATCCTTTTAATTATTGTGGGGAAGGGAGCGGGGACCTTGTAGGCGCGGGACACCGATGTAACCGCCATGAAGCCGGCCCTGGCCTCCACCTCTAGCAACAATATATGTCCCACAGCATGACTGCCTCCCGGCACTAAACCCTGGCATCTCTGTACACCCAGTTCACCTCTTTAGTTGTTCCTAATTCATTTAACACAGGGCTGTGATTTATAGCCTATGCTGAAGCCACTATTCCTAGCTAAGATTGGCCGTATCCTACCGAGGAGACACTATTCCCTAGTACTGAGTAATTGACCCATTTCAGTGTAAACCCCTCCTAAGAGGTTACTAGCAGGTTAGTGTGTTCTGGGGCCCCTGCTGTGTTGCCAAAGGGATCCTGATGTCACAATGGAGTATTTAGGATAGGAATGTTCTGGAAAGGCAGGTTCATGGAGGACAAGAGGAGAGGAGCCTCTTGGAGAGTAGATAGGGATGTATCCATAAAGCAATAGAACAGACTACGCCCTCCCCCCCCCTTATTTATTATGTTGTAGACAGAGACAGTGACCTTTAAGTTAGGATTCCAGAACATGACAAGCGGAATCCAGCAAGTCCCAGAGAGGGGAAAATGACATGTCACAGAGGGCCCCAGACAGACTTAACTCACAATTGTGTTTTTAAGCATTACCTTTTTTTTATCTTCACAGTATTTTTTTTCCAGTGCGAGTGTCAGTATTTATGTTTTCTCTGGTGATTTTATGAATAGAAGTCAGCCAATTATAGATTGAACTTGATGGACGCATGTCTTTTTCAACTTCATCTACTATGTAACTATAATAAATAAGATCTGCTTTAGAGATGTGCAAATTATTCGACAACATTCCACTTGAATGCAACTTAGTTAAAAAAAAAAAAAAAGGATATTCACATACCTTCATTCAAACGTATGCAATGCCGCTGGCCAACAATATTTGCATATACGAGTCAACCTAACATTCGATTTGTCCAAAAGTTTTCGACCTGGAAATATGGGGGGTATTGAAGCAAGAGTAGGGAGGAACTATTTTACTGGCGCCCGAAATGCTATTTATATATCCCCTCAAACCCACCTTCAAACAACACGTGGAGAGACACTGGTGCACAAAAAGGAGCCCACCTGAGATATACTGTATTCTAATATAGTTACATAGTTACATAGTTACATAGTAGATGAGGTTGAAAAAAGACATAGGTCCATCAAGTTCAACCGATGCTAAATTTAGACAACAGATACTTTATCCTATATCTATACTTACTTATTGATCCAGAGGAAGGCAAACAAAAAACCCCATTAAGGTGAAAAATTAATTCCCTCCTGACTCCAAGAATTGGCAATCGGATTAATCCCTGGATCAACATCCTTCCCATGTACAGCCGCGGCTAAGCTTAATCTAACGTTTACCCGTTTTTTTTCACAGCTTTTTCTTTTTCCGGCCGGAATTGGCCGCGCGCCAGCCGCATCTCACGGTCGCGTGCGGCCGGTTCTCCAATCAGCGCCTAATGGCGCTGAACAATAGAAGCGCCGGAAAAAAACAAAAAATGGCCGCGTCTGCACAGGGTTTTAAATTACCCGCGGTGCAGGCCGCCTGAGAGTAAGTTTAGCCGCAGCTGTATACTTATTTGGTATATCCCTGTATACCTTTCCCATCTAAAAAGATGTCCAACCTTTTTTTGAAGAAATCTATTGTATCTGCCATCACAGTCTCCATGGGTAATGAATTCCACATTTTAACTGCCCTTACTGTAAAGAACCCTTTCTTTTGTTGCTGGTGAAATTTCCTTTCCTCCAACCTTAAGGGATGGCCCGAGTCCTTTGTCCTGCCCTCGGGATTAATAGTTCTTTTGAAAGCTCCTTGTATTGTCCCCGAATATATTTGTATATAGTTATCATATCCCCTCTTAGACGCCTCTTTTCTAATGTAAGTACATCTAATTTAGCTAGCCTCTCCTCATAATTTAGATTGTCCATCCCCTTTATTAATTTCGTGGCTCTTCTCTGCACTCTCTCTAGTTCCATAATGTCTTTTCTTAGGATTGGTGCCCAAAATTGTACTCCATATTCAAGGTGTGGTAAAGGTAATAGGATATGTAAAGTATATTTCAATGATTCCTATTGGCACATATCTCAGGTGTGCCCAGGATTTTAGTAAAATAGGACCTCCTCCTCTTCTTCCCGCTTTTCGTCTCCCCCCTCATCCTGGGTGAATTGAATGCCATGTCGAATGAAACTGTGCAAATCGAGTGTGCGACTTGTGGCCGCTGGCGGAATTGCATATATTCGCTCTAATTTATGTTTACATCTTTTGTATTTGAATATTTCCGAATCTCTAGTCTGCAGTATTTTTCTTGTTGTTGTAAATGTTGTTATTTAATTATTTTGACCTACTCACTTTACTTTAATGTTATTATTATTTATAAAAAATGTTTTACCAGGAAATAATACATTGAGAGTTACCTCTCATTTTCAAGTATGTCAAAAGGTCAGTATTGTAAGATATTGACACCTAATGTATAAGGATGCAAATATTTTAGAAAATCCGACTGCTTGTACCGTGTTAAATCAGCTCACATTTCTGAGCCTGTAGTAGCCTGCCAGTATTGATCACTATTTAAAAAAAATTATACTGTATATACAGTAGTTTGTATTGAAATACTATAACACATTAAGTTAGAGATACAGAAATTCAGTAACACAAAGGTTAGTTAGTATTCATTAAAAACTTTCCATTGCACCATATTATTTTCCAGTAACTATTTGCACTTTTGCCAGGTTTGTGCATTGAGACTTCCACTTTCAGTTCTGTATCTGATGCACAAACAGTAGGCAAAAACTTGTGAGGTAATGTTTATCCGACATTCATTTTCTATAGATCCCCTCTCTGTCCCAATATATTGTCCCTTACTACCCACTTACAGAGGAATGGTTCTGTCAAAGTGAGCTGTCCAGTTATTGATTGTATAGAATGGTTATGAGGTTATAGTAATACATTACTACTAATAATATTATTTTTCCTATGTAGACTTTGGAAACAAACTGGAAAGTAATTCGTGATGAAGGACTCGCTGTGATGGATAAAGCCAAAGGCCTTTTTATTCCCGAAGAGGAAAATCTGAGGGAAAAAGGAGACTGGAGTCAATATACTTTATGGCAACAAGGTAGCTAAAAAAAATCTGAATAGTAACCAAATATAGGAAATAGAGAGACATTTAAATAAAGAGGATGATGAAAAAAATAAACTAGCTGACAATGACTTCCAGGAACGACCACACATACTTGTATAACCATCTGTTGCAGCCCCTTTGGGTAGAATAATAGTTACATTGAATAACAAGGACAAGGTTGTGCTCTTTGGCTGTTGACCTTACATTTATTCATTTACGTATTAACTGTTTTAGAAATGTATATTTATTGAAACATTCAAATCATACACACTATGTTTGCCAAGGACAAAATATTTACTGTTTCAGCATTGAGTAAATAGGTTACATATGTTGCAGTTGTTATTGGTGTTGATATTCATAAGGGGGCCTATACATTATTATGTGTCTGAGTATTACAGCTGATTTATAATTGTATTAAAAACTAGATTTTCAAAGGCTTGATGACACACAAATGAAATTATGCTGAGAATTGGTAGTCTTGATCTCCAATTTATACATGCTAAAATTGATTAAAAATGTTTTTTGATTTTGAGTGAAGACATTATGATACACACACCTATGAGCAAATACTTTTTTTGTAGGAATATATTGTTTTATTTACTTGTTAGAAAAGAGGTGAAGCCATTTGAAGGCGTAAAGCATGTTGGGTGTGTGTGATGTCATTGTACCAGTGACGTCACGTGGTGTGTCTTGGTGTTGAGACGCCACTCAGCAAGTTTACAGGACGCCAAATTGTGGCGGCCCCTGCACCTTCATCCTCCTAACCAATACGTGGATAACTTCCCTATTTGTTTAGACTAGTGTAGTATTGACTTTTATCTTTCCTTCCTTATTCTCGGCTCCCAAAACATCCCAAACTCTCATCTCTTTTCTGCTCGCTGACATAAGAATCTAAAAACCAATGGGTGATAAGGGGGGGATATTTTCTAAGGATTATATACATCATCAAGATAGGAGGCAGATGATGCAGTAGGGGACTGTAACAAGTGCTCACCACAAACTGGACTGAACCGCGAGGCCGAGGTGGGGGAAATAGAAACACCGACCTGGAGCCGCGAAGTCGCGTCCAGAATGCAGATTCATAGTCGTGGGTAGCCGGGTCAGGGTTGGAGAAGTGAGGAATATACTGTAGATATACTCATGATGGTAGGAGAGAGTATGGATTGTTGGGGTCACTAGCCATGGTCGAGCTTTGGAGCGAGGCGGTTGGTCATATATAGGAGCCAGGTTCATGTCAGGAACTGCAAGAAAAGGTATAGAAAAGCAAGGTAGGACAAGACAAAACAGAGTGCTTGCGACCAGCACGACGTCACAAGTGAAATACTATTATGCTCAGCCGATTTGCAGAGGCAATCACTGAGCCTATAAAGGAGGAACAGCCAATCGCTGAAGAGCTGCACAGCAGAAGCTGCAACAAGAATCAGAGCCCTGATTTGTTGCTGGGCGGGGTCTGCACAGCAGGCACTGATGACGAACCAGCAGCATAAAGGGCTGGATTATACTCTTTAGCGGAGCCTGTGCCCGATCCTCACATGGACGCAGTGACAGTAGCACCATTTTAATACAGTTTGTATTCCTTTTTCCCTGTATTTTTTTATTAAATCAAATGCCATGTTAACTTAAGTAGCCCAGTAGCCTTACATTTACTAACAAGGAGAACAAGGTTTTTTTTGTATGATTACATTTGCCACGAAGGAACTCATTTTCTCATTGTTTCTTTTGGTTTCAGTTTTGCATAAGATGTACAAAATGTAAAAAATCTTAACATTTACCAACATCCAGTTTTTTTGCATTGAATAATTATTGATGTAATAATTAGTTTTGCCAAATTCCATCATGCTGTGATGTTTCCCCTATATACACTACACTATATACACACTCCGACGCCTTAAACTCAACATGGCTAAAACAGAGCTCCTCATACTTCCTCCCAAACCTGGCCCTACTACCTCCTTCCACATTACTGTTGGAACTACAATCATTCACCCAGTAGCCCAAGCACGCTGCCTAGGGGTGACACTCAACTTCTCTCACATTCGCCCCTCACATTCAAAACATTTCTAAAACTTGTCGCTTTTTCCTCCGCAATATAACTAAGATACGCCCTTTCCTCTGTTGTTCGACTGCTAAAACTCTGACTCAGGCCCTCATTCTCTCCCGTCTTGATTACTGTAACCTCCTGCTGTCCGGCCTTCCTGCCTCTCACCTGTCTCCCCTACAATCTATCCTAAATGCTGCTGCCAGAATCACTCTACTCTTTCCTAGATCTGTCTCAGCATCTCCCCTCCTGAAATCCCTCTCCTGGCTTCCGATCAAATCCCGCATCTCACACTCCATTCTTCTCCTCACTTTTAAAGCTTTACATTCTTCTGCCCCTCCTTACATCTCATCCCTAATTTCTCGGTATGCACCATCCAGACTCTTGCGTTCTTCTCAAGGATGTCTTCTTTCTACCCCCTTTGTATCTAAAGCCCTCTCCCGCCTTAAACCTTTTTCACTGACTGCCCCACACCTCTGGAATGCCCTTCCCCTCAGTACCCGACTAGCACCCTCTCTATCCACCTTTAAGACCCACCTTAAGACACACTTGCTTAAAGAAGCATATGAATAGCACTGTGGATATTCTAAACACGATACATAATGCTTGGCCCCCTGCAGACGCACTTACCAGAACTCCCTCCTACTGTCTCTGTACGTTCTCCCTACCTACCAATTAGACTGTAAGCTCCTCGGGGCAGGGACTCCTCTTCCGAAATGTTACTTTTATGTCTAAAGCACTTATTCCCATGATCTGTTATTTATATTATCTGTTATTTATTTGATTACCACATGTATTACTACTGTGAAGCGCTATGTACACTAATGGCGCTATATAAATAAAGACATACAATACAATACAATAGCTCGTTCTCTCAATTACATTACTACTTATCAGTTTGTCAAGTTGCGTTCTTTTTTGTTTCATTTTTGTTTATACCAGTCTTTCTTTTTCTGCCAGGTCGAAAAAATGAAAATGCGTGTAAAGCTGCCCCCAGAACATGTGCTTTGCTAGAAAGATTTCCTGAATCAACTGAATGTAGGAGGGGACAGGTATAGTAAGACGCATTCCAGATTAAATAAACGATCACAGATGGTTCAAAGAATCTAGCGATTGAGTTAAATCTGGAAAAGTACAATTACAATCAAGGAGTTATATTTTAGGCACATTTTATTAGCTTTGTGGCACTCTGATTTGAAAACAAGTTCATCAAGTTTACACCAGTTAAAATATAAAACATGCATTAATTATGCATATACAGTGGCGGCCGCCTTTACTCTCCTGTGGCCGTTTCCCCGCGATTTTTGAAATCGCGGGCAGATGCGGGCCGTTTTCGGCCGTTTTGGGCGCCGCGGGTGCTTTCAATGTTAAACGCCATTAGCGCTTATCGTCAATGCGGCTGACGCGTGGGAGACTCCGTGACAAACGGAGAACATCCCTGCATTTTTACGGGTAAGTAGGAGGTTAAAAGGGGCCGCGGCTGTAGGTACATAGCAGATGAAGTTTAAAAAAAAAGACATATGTCCATTGAGTTCAACCTGCAGAATGTTACATTTAGACGACAGATACTCATCATATATTTGTATTTACAGTATATTGATTCAAAATGAGGCAAACAAAAAAAAAACAGTGAAATATTATTTAATGATGTCTCTTAAGGGAAAAATACATTTTCCTACCTCCAATCAAGGCAATCAGACTTCTCCCTGGATCAACTTCCCTTGTTTACTTATTTGATATATCCCTATATACTTTTCCTTTCTAAAAAGACGTCTAACCTTTTCTTAAAGATATCTATTGCATCTACCATCACAGTCTCCATAGGTAATGAATTCCATGTTTTAACTGCCCTTACTGTAAATAACCCTTTCCTTTGATGCTGGTGGGATCGTCTTTCCGCCAATCTTGAGGAATGACCCTGTGTCCTTTGTACTGCCCTTTGGGATGAATAGTTCTCTTGAAAAATATGTGTAAATAGTTATCATATCGCCTCTTAAATGTCTCTTTTCTAATGTAAACAATCTAATTTAGCTTGCCTTTTCTCATAAGTCAGACCTTCTATCCACTTTATTAATTTGGTAGCTCTTGTCTGTACTTTTTCCATTTTTATAATGATTTATGGAGTGTGGCCAAAACTGTACTCCATATTCAAGGTGTGGTCTTACTAAGGATTTATATAGTGGTAAAATTATTGTTTCTTCCCTTCCACCCATTCCCTATTTTTATACAAGATAATATCTTATTTGCCTTTGCAGTTACTGTGTGACATTGAGCACTATTACTAAACCTGCTGTCCACAAGCATTCTTAAATCCTTCTCCATCAATGATTGACATATTTTGTAACATTTTGTTTGTAATTAGCCTGTTTATTCTTGCTTCCCAAATGCATAATCTTACATTTATCTGTATTCAACTTTATCTGCCATTTACCTCCCCAAGTTTCTAGTTGATCAAAGTCCTCATTGAGACAAATTACATCCTGCTCTGATTTTACTACCTTACATAATTTAGTGTCCTCAGCAAAGCTTGAGACTTTGCTCTTTTTGCCAACCTCAAGGTCATTAATAAACAAGCAGTGGCCCTAGCATCAAACCGTGAGATACTCCCCTTATCAGATTAACCGAACCGTAAAAGTTCAATTTATGACAACTCACTACTGTCCACCCTTCAACCAGTTTTCGATCCAGGTGCAAATATTTGTAACCAGGTCAATTTCCTTTGTTTTGTACACTAACCTTGTGTGGCGCTGTATCAAAAATTGATGTTAGGCTTGCATGTCTGCAGTTCCCTGGCTTTGATCTAGCTTCCTTTTTAAATATAGGCACCATGTCATCCTTATGCCAATCTTGTGGTGTCAAAACTGTGGAAATGAAGTCCTTCAATATTAAATGTAACGGTTCTGCTATTACTGAATGTGGCTCCTTAAGAACCTCTGCATTATGCCATCAGGGCCAGGCACCTTATTCACCCTAGTTTTTTCAAGTCGCCTTTACATTTTTCCTTTGCCTGCCTATCACACACTGAAACGGTATTATATTCTCTTTTCTAATCTTTTTGTTATTAATGTACTTCAATAATTTTTGGGGTTAATCTCACTTTTTATTGCAAGCCTTGTTTTTGTTTTCCTTTTGTAACCTTTGTTCTGATGTGATGCCTCTGACTTTAAGACACTAAGTGCCTGTCTCTTTCTTTCCATTTTTTCCCCTACCTATTTATTTAGCCACATTGCTTTAGACTTGTTCTTTTATATTTGTTACCCATGGTTACACACCAATAAATGTACTTATCCAACAATGTTAGAGACTTCCCATTTTTCTAAAATGTGCCTTTCTAAAATGTCTTTGTTGATTCCTTTTAATATGGGTTTTGATTATTTATTTCAAATGAGACCATGTTATGATCACTGTTTCACAAATGTTTGCTGACATGAATATTTGTTATTACTTCTACATGGTTGGCGATTACCAAGTCCGGTAATGCCCCTTTTCTGGTTGATTGCTCAATAATTTGAGTCACGTAATTGTCTTTTAGCACCCTCAGTGGTCTGGATTTTTAAAATCACCCATTATTAAAACATAACTAGTTTTACAGTCTTTTCTATTTCAACAATGTTTCCTCAATCTCACAGATACTTTTTTATAGCATATCCCTATAAACATTTTTTTTTGTACTTTTACCTCCACTGAAAATTTCTATCCACAGAATATCTACATTTTTATCAATCGCTTCATAAATATCTTCTCTTATAATAGGTTTTACATATGGTTTAACATATAAACCTAGTTCACTACCTCTTCAATTACTTGATCCCTCTAAAAAATGGGAATAACCTCCCTAAATTACAGTAACTGCACAGTCATGAGTTTCATCCCACCATGTTTCAGTAATTACTGATATCATACTGTTTTGTCTCCTTTCTGGTTATTATTGTATTCCAACCGCTGTCATTTTATCTACTAGTCTACTTGCATTAGCATGCATGCACTTAAGTCTGTGCTATTGTTAGATTACCTGCTTCTACCTTTCTCCTCATGGATTTTAGTATTTATTTACTAGTATTATCTGTATTTAATATGGGTCCTTCTGACATTGCATGTTAAGAGTAGCACCCCCCCCCCCCCCCCAAAGGATTTGATTCCTTCTAACCTTAGAAAAATCAGGAGGTCCCTGATGAGCTTAACCATCCTGCTCCAGGGACCCCACTGTTGCTGGTAAAATTGACTTTTAATTTTCTATAGTTTCTGGCCCAAAGAAAACTATAAATTTGGCTGGTGTCACCAATAGAAGACTAAGAAGTGTTGCTTTGTTGCAGTTTGTGATACCTTTTAGTGCATTAACATGAATCCTTAATACTGTGTTGGCCGATCGGGAATTAGGAGGGAAGGAAAGCCACTTTTCCTGTATCAGTCACCCAAACAATATATTCCACCATACCAAATTATTATTCTTTGAAAGGGATTTTTTGGGGACTGTACTCCCACATGTTGGGCACTTTTCTTTGAGAGCTAGATACAGATTGGAAAGGACGATAGAGGCAAAACAAATGTTTTTGGGGGACATCATTATAAAAAAATATTGGTAACCAGTGATTACAGGAAACTATACTGAGCTTTGGAAGTCCCACAGGACTCTTTAGGTTTTAAGTGTAGGACAAGCTCTCATGTTGATCCAGATACTGTGAGAATGAGTGTGGTGCTTTTAACAAAAATGGAAATACCTGGTTGTCTAGTAAGAATTTTCCGATGAGAGGGACTCTGCGATTTATCTCTGATGCTTAAAAATGAACCCACATTTTTTTTCTCTTTTGTAGATCAAATATTCAGTTATGCACCCAGGAACACATGTATGGCCTCACACAGGACCGACAAATTGTAGACTCAGGATGCACTTAGGCTTGGTTATACCAAATGAAGGCTGCAACATACGATGTGCCAATTATACCAGGTATGTTCTCTGTTACATTATGATGTAAAGCTAACAATTGTACGCAAGGACTAGAGCTTTCATAAAATGACACATTATTATATGCATTACGTACATTGGGACATCCTTTTCTATTTTAAAACGTTCGGATAACATTTAAATGGAATGAGAACTGGATGTCTTTGAAGGTTTTCATAGCCTGTCTATTTATTAACATAATATATTCACTATTATTCATTGAAAATAGGCTATAGTCTGTTATCAAATAATTATTGTCCAGTGGGGTTGTAGGCACAATTTCACTTGGTGCTGTATAATGGAGACAAAGAAAAGGAAGAGTAGAGGCTCCACAGATTTTATAAATGCAATAATGTATTGAAGCCAAATAAAGTGTCCAACATTTCAGCTGTCTCAGCAGTGGCCACTCCTTGACAAAGGCTGCTGTGACAGCCAAAACGTTGGACACTTTATTTGGCTTCAATACATTATTGCATTTATAAAATCTGTGGAGCCTCTACTCTTCCATTCTTGTGTATCCTGTAATTGGATTGCAGGGGCTCTTCCCTTATTGAGTTAGAGAGCACCGGTATCAGTATCTCATATTTATTTTTGATTATTGGTGTGCAACATGTTCCCACATTACATTGCTTTTTAATGGATCACATACTGCAACAGAGATGTTACCATACAAAGCAATAGTCACTGAATATTTGGGGAATTCATACTGTTTTTTACTCTGCAACGGAGAGGCACATTGTTCCAAATGAGTTATGAATAATCTACAGTGAAATGTATGCATATAGCCCTCATTATTAGCTGTGTGTTGTGGGGAAACTGCACATTGCTATGTGGCTTAAAAATATTGTTTCGCCATGTGGAGTGGTCAGTAGTGACTGTTCAGGAGAAGGGGGTGATTGACAGTGTCGAAGGCAGCAGAAAGATCCAGGAGAATTAGTAAGTACAAGTGACCCTTAGCCTTAGCTGAGAGTAGGTCATATGCCACTTTTGTTATTGCTACAGTATCTTAGTGGAGTTTAGAGAGCAGAAACCAGATGGAAGCAGTGAGTTGGAGGAGAGAAAGTGAATTAGGTGGTTATACAGTATACAACTCATTAAAGTAGCTTGGAGGCAAAGGGGAGAAGAGATATAGGGCGGTAGTTAGAGAGGGATGCTGTCAAGAGAGGGTTTATTTAGAATGGGCGTTATGAGTGTATGTTTTGAAGAAGATGGGAATGTGCCAGAGGTTAGAGAGGTTAAAAAGATGAGTTAGAGTGCGGCTTAGTGTGCCAGAGAGGGAGTAGAGAAGATGTGAGAGAATAGGATCAACGGGGCAGGTTGCAGGGTGAGATGATGAGAGAAGCATGGAGAACTCATCCTCCATCACAGGGGAAAATTAGCTGAGGGTGGATTTCGGGGTGCTAAGCTAGGTAGGTGTTGCATGTGGAACTTGACATGTAGAGATGTCATGTCTGATTGGCTTAACCTAGTCTGTGAAGAATGGGGCAAGATCTCGGGTTCTGAAGGCAGAAGGTTGTAGTTGGGCAGAGAAGGAAGTTAAAGGTGGCAAATAGGCATTGAGAGTTAGAGGACCGTTGAAGAAAAGTAGGTTTGCTTGGCAAGGCAAATGGCAGGGTTATAGAACAAGAGTATGATTTATAGTGGAGGAAGTCTGCTTTAGAGCGTGATTTCCTCCACTAATGTTCCGCAGTGCGGGAGCACTTTGAGGTAGCAGGTAGTGTGTGTGTGCCACGGTTGTAACTTAGATAGTCGGGGTGACGTGTTGTGTTGGGAGACAGTGCCTCAATGTGTTTATATACATTTACAGTATATATTGTAGTGCTGACGAGTATTCTAAAACCAATCTGGGGCAATCACCAGCAAGACCCAGGTACATACTGGGTACATGCTGCAACATTTCTGCAGACAGACTCATGGCCCATCGGATTAACAGCGGGGGTCCCTGGCAGGCAAACTGAATGGGACTGCCAGGGACCCCTGCTGTGTTAATCCGATGGGCTATTAGTCTCTGCAGAAATGTCACTGAAATGTTTGCAGCATGTACCCAGCATGTACCTGGATCTTGTTGGTTATAGCCCCAGATTTTCCAAGGCAAGTTTAAGGCAAGTGTTAGAATACTCGTCGACGCACCTGTATATGTAACAGTGTTTCCCCCACCTGGTGGGAGATTTGGCCATTATTACGTATGTGGTGCATGATACCTGCTGGTAACAGGAGGTCTGAGTCGGCTGCTACATATCTTTAGCAGTGCAGCGCCTCCATCTGCGTAGGCTCCAGGGAACTGAAGGGGATCTCCCACGTAGAACCGATTACCTCTCCCCCCCAGTAAGTTCACATACCAGGCTAGAGGTATAAGCAAACAGGAACAGATTATTGTTTCTCTCTGTGCAGCACAGTACAGGGCAGGTCCTGCCCACAACAGCAAATCTCAGCTACCTACTGAAGGATTGTCCCTTGACTTTCACTACAGGCCAAGGGCACCCGCAGCAGTCCCAGCTCTTCCCTGCCCCTCTAGCAGAGGCAGAGGTATGGTACACACTCACTCTCCCCCGGAGGGAAGAGGACCAGAGAAGGCCCAATAGTCAGTCTCTTGGCTGTGTGATCTGCCTCTCTCAAGGGGGTAGAGGCACTACTAAATTTGGGGTGGCACTGCCCTTAAGTACAGCTAGGAAGAAGGCACCAGGTCTGTTCCATGACTGGTGTCACCGCCTCCCACTGTCACTCAAATGCAGAACCAGTGAGTGGGGAAACCCATATCGACTACTGGCAACCTGATTCTACAAGGGCTTACTGCTAGGAGTAGGGTACAGTAGGTAAGTAGCCACAGGTGGCATGGCTACATATGCAGAGACATATATACAATATATGCATAAGTACATTCTGTATACATTCCTGTATTACCAGTTTCTACAGAAGATCACAACCAGCAATTAATGTACAATTTTACAGGACCATACACCTATTAAAAAACCTCTCACATACAATGAAAACAAGAAGGGAAATTGTATTGTCCTCCCATCGGATTTCTGAGTTTACTGTATGTACATCAAGTGCTTACATTTGAACTTTATACCATTGAATCGTAATTGCAGTGACCTTCACTACAAATACTTCCTCCATTTGTTTTCTCTCATGTAAGACCTGTTGTTTATACCTCAGAACAGTGAAAAGGGTTTATATCACGGAACAAGCTCAAAAGTAATTTTGCATAAGGGCACATTGACCCTTCTAACATGCCCATGCGTTGCTAATAAAAGGCATTGAGCAAGTTAGGTACACAGTTTATTTTCATATTTGCCAGAATTGTAGATGTAGAATGCGTGTACCGGTATATTGTAAACCAGCGGTGCGCAAAGTGGGGGCGCTGGATTTGTCTGGAGGGGCACGGGCAGTTGCAGAGGCCTCGCGCTCTTCCCCAAGGCATTTAAATTAAATACCGGGGGATCGCGTGAGGCCCCTGCAACTCTAAAACTTACCTGGACTCTGTCGGTGTCACTCGTGTCCATGGCAACGCAGTGTCAAATGACGCAGCGGGGTCATGTGATGTGACGTCACACGCGTCAAATGAGGTACGGAGGGGGGCTCAGAATGGAGAGGACCAGGCAAGGGGGGGCACAGCAAAAAAAGTTTGCGCGCCCCTGTTGTAAACAAATCACAGCTCTCTCCAAGGCATCAGATTAGGCCGAGTTGTATTAATCCTTTCAACGAATGCCCAGCTTTCTGTCTCCTTTTTTTGGTAAATCTCTGCAGTGTATGATTTTTCTCTAATATTTCTTTTACATAGTTACATAGTAGATGAGGTTGAAAAAAGACGTACGTCCATCAAGTTCAACCGATAATAAATTTAGACAACAGATTCTTTATCCTATATCTATACTTACTTATTGATCCAGAGGAAGGCAAACAAAAAAACCCATTGTTATATCATCCAATGATATCTCATAAGGGGAAAAATAAATTCCTTCCTGACTCCAAGAATTGGCAATCAGATTAATCCCTGAATCAACATTCTTCCCATGTATACTTATTTGGTATATCCTTGTGTACCTTTCCTTTCTAAAGAGATGTCCAACCTTTTTTTGAATAAATGTATTGTATCTGCCATCACAGTCTCCATGGGTAATGAATTCCACATTTTAACTGCCCTTACTGTAAAGAACCCTTTCCTTTGTTGCTGGTGAAATCTCCTTTCCTCCAACCTAAAGGGATGCCCCCGAGTCCTTTGTACTGCCCTTGGGATGAATAGTTAATTTGAAAGCTCCTTGTCATGTACCCGAATATATGTGTTTATAGTTATCATATCCCCTCTTAGACGCCTCTTTTCTAATGTAAATACATCTAACTTAGCTAGCCTCTGCTCATAAGTGATTGTCCATCCCCTTTATTAATTTGGTGGCTCTTCTCTGCACTCTCTCTAGTTCCATAATGTCTTTTCTAAGGAGTGGTGCCCAAAATTGTACTCCATATTCAAGGTATGGTCTTACTAATGCTTTGTAAAGGGGCATAATTATGTTTACTTCCCTTCCATCCATTGCCCGTTTAATGCAAGATAAGATCTTGTTTGCCTTTGCAGCTACTGTATGACTTTGGGCACTATTGCTAAGCCTGCTGTCTACAAGCACTCCTAAATCATTCTCCATCAAGGATTCCCCCAATTTATCCCCATTTCATTTTGCTGCAAGCACAGTGTAACTGAGGTCATGTAGTAAGTCCTAAGTGCCCGGTAAAGATGAGTGTCAACATTGTCTTATCTTTGAGTATTCTGGTAGGAAAGATCCAAGATGTCTATTGTTTACTTACTTCAAGTAATAATCACCTCAGAACAGGGCATTACTGGCTAATAATGCATGGCTGGAAGAGTTAAAGGCCCGAGGCAAATCACCCCTCTATACACACAAACACACTCTGCATCCCCCCTCTATATACATACACTGCAGTTCCCCTATATACACACACAAACTGCAGGCCCCCTTTTATACACTCCGCATCCCCTATATGCATACAAGCACACACTGCAGTCCCCTCTATAAACTGTGGCAGGACAGATTCGTAGTAGGGTCAGTAAGAGGCCAAATGGTATGTTTTAGGCTTTAACCTTCAGTGGTTTATTTTCCACATCAATAACAAATAGGCACGCTGTCCCTTTAAGTCAAACTGAATCATAAAATAAAAGCCTACTCCACGGTAGGGAGGCTAACTACACAACAGTGTCTAACTAACACACTGGCTGGCTAAGTCAGTTTCCAGCTTTAAACAATATACTCAGGTCTGGAACAAGCATATAACAAAGAATACAATTTCCTTTCTTGTGTTTTGGGGGAACTCGGTCCCAAGAGAGTCCAGGAAATCCCTCTGGTTACTGCAACACTGACAGGACAGCTCTGTTCCCTAAGCAAACTATGGAATGCCGGTTCCTTGAAGACAAGTCCCGTATCCAGCAGGCTTGTTCAGTTTCATGGAGAGTCTCTTTCTGGGTGTCGGGAGTTCTTCCTTAATTAGCTGCACCTGCAGCTAGCCTCTCCAGAGGAGTTTGACCTCCTGCACGCTGGAAACACACATTGCACAAACAGTGACTCTGTAACAATATACACAAACACGCATGAGCATACAAACATACACACACACTTTGCAACCTCCCCTCTATACACACACACAAACATATACACTCTGCAGCCCTCCCTCTATAAACATACTGTACACACAAACATACTTCAGCCCCCTCAATACAAAACAAACAAACACCCTCTGCACGCATGCACTAACTATCCCTCCTCACTGTGTCCTGCATGGAGCCCTCTGCAGGCAGGGAGGGGGAGGAGTCACCGTCTGGCTGCTGCCTCCTGTCCAATCACCTCCCCTGCCTGAGAATTGCTCTTAAAAGTGAAAGCGGATTGGCTAGAAATAAAATATTATGACACATTAATTTGAATAGTCTTTTGGTTGTGGAAGGTGTCTTATGCTAAGCGCCACTTAGTAAATTATGGGCCCATGTGCTGTGCAGTACTTAATACTAATTGGCGAAATGCAACAAAAGGCTAATTCTTCTTCTGATAAATATTTTTCTCTATTTAACCTTTCCATGCCAGTACAAACGAATGGAGATTTAACTCCCACCCAGTTGTGGGTAGGGAAAACTTTTAACCAATTGGGTTTCTTTAGCCCCTATAAGGCTCTCGACTTTCCTTCCTACAGCTGTTATTTTTGTCATACCAGTCAAGGTGGTAGTTTCTCTCCTCAAATAATCTTTGTGCAGAGAGCCTTTAGGCTTCACTATGACTGAGCAAAGGATCTTAATGCCACAATGGTTTGGTTTGGCCAGTGGGAAGCAAGCAAGCATGAGGCTGTGCTATTGTGCTAAAAATGAATGCCCCTACATTTGTGGTATTCAGTGGCAAGTTGTGCCCTCCTACTTGCCTAAAGAGGATCTTTCTGCTGTTGTTTGATGCTACGTCAGCCTGGAGTTTGAGGGCAATGGGTATGGTAAAGAGGTTGCACTCGTCCCAGTTAGTACTATCCTGCGGAGAGCTCTATAAGGTCAGACTGGCCTGCCAGGGAAATCCCTGATGGGCCAGGTGAAATAAATCAGCATTCGCACACTGGAAGGATATAACTACAGTATAACATATCCGTGGGGTCATTTGTTTACATGTTTTGTGAGACATTGGTGGTCTCTATTTCTATTATTAAAGAGGAATACATTAACATTTTCCAGATTATTACTAGCTCCTCTCTTTCTTAGCCATCTCCCTCTGTGCTTTGTAGAGGATTAGGAACTCAATAATAACTTCACTGAGAATAGGATTAGTTATTTCAGCAATGCCTTCTTTTCACAAATCGAATGGTAGTCATCATGCCACGATTACATTCTGTCTTTCTTTGAAACGTTTTCCAAAAATGGATGTAGAAAAAAGGTATAATGATGCCAAGCACAATTATTGTATGAAAGTTATCACGTGAGTGGTACATTTTTACAACGGGGACCACTATGCTAATGTTTACTGTTCATCATTTCATCTATATATATAAAACTCAAACGATGTTTGTCTTTGGGTTTGTGCGTTTTCTGATTGGTTGGCGGCCGGCCACACCTCTCGCTGTCGCGCTCTCCCATTGGCTATGGAGCGGGGTTTGCGGTGACATCACAAACAGGGAACACACAGGGAATGTATTCTCCTCCTCACTCGGTGCTTCTCCTCCTCACCCCGCGGGCCTCCTCACTGCTCCGAGCAAGAGTCCGGGGCTCGGGAGGGGCGGGGGGAGGGGGGAAATGAGCGCCGGGGGGAGGGGGGGTGAAATGAGCACCGGGGACCAAGGGGGGGGGGGGGTGTGAAAGGAGCGCCAGGGACCGGGGGGGGGGAGAAATGAGTGCTGGGGAAGGAACACCCCCCCCGCACCGCCTGCCGCCCGGACAGCCAGCCACGGGGACAGGGGACAAGAGGGAGGGACACCGCATGAGCAGCACATCCCGGGCAACGCCGGGTATAGCAGCTTGTTACTAATAAATAATAAACCAGTTTAAGGCAAATTTGTAATAATACAGTTCAGTGATTCTGTTGCTCACTATTGGAGAACCATGATCTATAGAAAGGAAACAAGAGTTCAAAATAACAAATGTTCTGCCAGTTACTGGAGACTCAGGTGGTACAGTATCTCTCTTGAGCTGAAAGATTAGTAGTCTATAGAGTATAAATATTATAATAGAAAGCTTTGAACTTAAGACATCATGCTGAGAAAAGACCGTTATCATGAAATCTTATCTTGTAATAATAGGGATGTCCACATCAATTTATGCATTGAGAAATATTTTACCTTAAGTGTGATAGAAAAAAATAAATCTAAAATGTGATAAATTAGTATATTAACAGTTATTCCTACCTTCGTGGTTATGTGCCACTTTTGATATTTGACCATACTTTGCTTTATTTTAAAACTATAAACTGTAAACATACATTTTTAATGGCCTTGCATATTAAGTATGCATGAAGTGATGTAATTATATTGTAACTAATAGGTATGCACACAACGTCCTTTGTTTGAAGAAATATATATATATACTGTGCACAAGATAACTCTCTACCCTTGAGTGCTAAAGGCCATGTCTATACATACTGTGCTATATGAATGCACACACAGCTGTTTCCTACACATACACATGTAGAATGTAATTCTATCCCCACAGTATATACCAATAGAGACCACATAGTATCTACACACATTAATAGTAATGCAACACCCTCTTACATTTCTACACCTACCCACACCATTGGTATACACTCCCACTCCACCCACAAAGCTCTGTATAAACTGTGGGCGCTTTATAACAAAAAGCACTCCGTAATAATAGTCACTGGTGTGGGTGCAGATCCTATAATGAAGAATAAGCAATACGATACGTTTGGAAACGAAATCAGCAGGCAGCACTCCAGAATTGAACAAACAAGTGTATTGAAAAAATAAACACAAAACCAACGTTTCGGTCCACGAATGGGACCTTTGTCAAGGTGCAGCAAAATTAAAGGATGTTCATCTGTTCCTCCAGCAAGTCTTGTAGCTCATCATGTGCAGGAAATGCCAGAGGGCTGCTACTATTTAGGTGAAAAGGGGCAGGGGCTAAACAAGAGAATGAACCTGCATCGCCACAGCATCGCACGCAGAACAAGAGACAGGCCTATCAGCAAACATTTCTCTGACTCTGGCCATAAAATGAATGATCTGAAGGTGGCCATACTCAAAGGTAATCTCAGAACACCGAAAGAGAGACGGTTGCATGAATACAAATTTATGAAACTGTTCGGGACATTGACCGGCGGCCTAAACAGAGACCGCAGTTTCATGAGCCACTACACAAGAGAACTCTCTTCCCATGAGTGCTAAGTCCCATGTCTATAAATACTGCGCTACTGTACATGAATGCACACACACCTGTCTCTTACACATACAAATGTACAATGTAATTCTATCCCTATGTACGAATAGGGACTACATAGATAGTAGTGCAACACCCTTGTCTGTCATTTTGTTGTTGCACCCCCCTTGAGAAAGGTCCCGTTCCGGGACCGAAAAGTCGGATTGGGCGTCTGTTTGTATATGCCTTGAATACAACTATCTTTTACACTTCTGGATGTGAGTGCTGCCTCTCTTTACCTGCCGCAAGAATGGTAATATGATATATATATATATATATATATATATATATATATATATATATATATATATATCAATATATATATATATATATATATATATATATATCATATATATATATCATATTACCATTCTTGCGTCATATATTATATATATAAACTATATAGTCTGCTGGAAGTCACTACTATATATATATACTATAGTACTGCTGCGGCCAGCTTTATTCTAACATTTACCCGTGGTTACCCGTGGCTTTTTTCGGCTGGTGCCGAACTTGGCCACGCGCCAGCCGCATCTTCCCCTCCCCCTTCCCCTCCCCCTTCCCCTCCCCCTTCCCCTCCCCTCGCGACCCCCTGGCTGCTCCGCCTCTGCACAACGCTGATTCTCCTGATGCACGCAAACCCCCTTACCCCGCCTACCCCTTCAGCCTCCATCCATCTTCGGGGATATCGGCGGAACCCTGGCACGCACCCTGGCACGCATGACCGGCGCCCCAGTGACGCGCGGAACGCGTCAGAAAAAAAAAAAAACCAGCCGCGTCTGCCCGCACATTGCGGTGGTGGCCGCAGGAGAATAAAGGCGGCCGCCACTGTATATAGTAGTGACTATACTATATATATATAGTAGTGACTTTCAGCAGACTGCCGCCAACATACAGTATGTCAGTTATATCGATAATAAAGAAATGTTCCAAAGGAAGCCATACTCAAGTAGGAGAATATCTACTACATATTTTATGGCAGAATCACAAACTATAACAGGTGCCCCCTGCTGTGTTGTGTGATGCTGTAATAAAATATGTAGGAGATATTCTCAACTGAAATGTTGTATGGCAGCCTCCATTGATTACTAAAGTTATGTGGCAGCATTTTTTTTCAAGGTTTGAGCTTTGTTTTATGCTATAGCATTCAATGTTGAGAGACCTATATTTAAAATATTGCACTGTAAGTAGAGTTCTAACAACATAATTAAATTACTCTATTATTGCTTCTTTTCTTACACGTACAAGAATATATCATGTTTCATAGAAACTAATTTGAAAAGAGTCACAGAAATCTCTCTGACAATGCTAATCGTCAGTATCGTGGGGTAAAAGAGGATTTTTTATGAACCAGATTACTGTGATCAGTTCTGTCTTGCCAATATCTGTTTGTAATTGCCTATACATAACTGCATTTTGAAGATAGCAGGTTAAGGTGTGGTAGACTATCGCCTAGATTGAAAATCTACAGTATGTACAATAGCTTCATTGCATTTTGGCATTATTATTATTATTATTATTATTATTATTAAAAAATGGAATTGTGGCAATATTTTTTAGAATTACCAGTGTATTACTAAGAGTTATTTATCCAGAAATGGATTGTGATAATCAAATCATATGGATACACGAAAATGTTGTTAACTCAGCGTTATATAATGATACCAAAAAGTGATAACTCCTAGAAATCAGTGTTAATCAGCTCTAACATTGCAATTGTGGATGGATGGGAGATATCATACTTTTCTACCATAAGTTTATGTAGTAGGATTATTTTATAAAAAATTATTTCGCAGTGATGTGTGTTTGTAGCTGAATTGGAGGACAAAGCGTCATATTAAATTGTAGAGGGTATCAAGTTTGCTAGGGTGAGTTTCGGGCTATGTCCCCATAGTCTATAATTGGCATTAGTATATGCTGTGCGATGCGCTTTCTAACCAGCAGAATTAGGGAGGATTTGTTCCTATAAAGTACACCTAGTTTGGTATCAATGTGCAACCCAAATGTTAAATGGGAGTCAAACCATATGCCCAAATATTTAAAACTAGTAACGGGCTAGGATTGTATTAGAGTTGGTTCTGATCTGGAGCTCATTCATTGGAAGCGTTAGAAATTTAGCCTTGGTCCCAAATACCATTGTTACAGTATTGCCAGTGTTTGAAAACAGTTTATTTTTGGAAATCCAATGTTCAAGTCTCAAAACGTAAGATTGAAGTACGTGTCATCTGCATACATGTGTATTGAAGCTCCCTTACAAGCTGTAGGAAGATCATTGAAGAACACTGAGAAGAGTAGGGGCCCCAGAACAGAGCCTTGCTGGACACCACAGGTGATATCCAAAGGGTTAGAGCTAGAACCCGAGATAGACACATGTTGGAATCTACCTGATAGGTAGGAATGAAACCAGTTTAAAGAATGCTTCCCTACTCCAGAGCACTGGAGTTTGTTTAGCAAGATAACATGATCAACAGTATCAAAAGCCTTTGCAAAATCTAGGAATATTGCACCAGTAAGTTGTCCCAGTTCCATTTCACACCGAATCTCATTGCAAACTTTTAGGAGAGTAGTTACTGTTTGGGGTGAGAGCCAGATTGGAATTGGCTAGGGAAATTTGTCTTGGTATTGTAATCGCTTAATTGGGAGTGAACATATTTTTTTTCCATGACTTTGGATTATTTATTTATTTATTTATTTATAAAATATTTTACCAGGAAGTAATACATTGAGAGTTACCTCTCGTTTTCAAGTATGTCCTGGGCACAGAGTAAAACAAAATAATACATGGTTACAAATACAGTTACATAAATGAACAAGGTATACATTATATACAAGACATTGCATGCACAGTTAAAGAAAATATATATTATGAGCGTATGAAACAGTTACAGACCAGATTAAAGTGTGAGACAGCCTTAGATTTGAAAGAACTTAAGCTGGTGGTGGATATGAGAGTCTCTGGTAGGTTGTTCCAGTTTTGGGGTGCACGGAAGGAGAAGGAGGAACGTCCGGATACTTTGTTGAGTCTTGGGACCATGAATAGTCTTTTGGAGTCTGATCTCAGGTGATAGGTACTGCATGTGGTAGGGGTGAGGAGCTTGTTCAGGTAGCTGGGTAGCTTGCCCAGAAAGTATTTGAGGGTGAGACAGGAAAGGTGAACTTTGCGCCTAGACTCTAGTGATGACCAATCTAGTTCTTTGAGCATTTCGCAGTGATGTGTGTTGTAGTTGCATTGGAGAACAAAACGACAAATTGAATTGTAGAGGGTGTCAAGTTTGCTAAGGTGGGTTTGAGGAGCCGAGCCATATACTATGTCTCCATAGTCAATAATTGGCATTAGCATCTGCTGTGCAATACGCTTTCTGACCAGGAGACTTAGGGAGGATTTGTTCCTGTAAAGTACCCCTAGTTTGGCATAGGTCTTGGTTGTCAGGGTATCAATGTGCATCCCGAATGTTAAGTGGGAGTCAAACCATAAGCCCAGGTATTTAAAACTAGTGACAGGTGTTAGGGTGGTGGTAGCGTTGGTTCTAATCAGGAGCTCAGTCACTGGAAGCTTTACAAATTTAGTCTTGGTCCCAAATACCATTGTTACAGTCTTGTCAGTGTTTAAAAACAGTTTGTTTTGGGAAATCCAGTTTTCGAGTCTCAAAAAGTCAGACTGAAGTATGTGTTGAAGGTCAGAGAGGCTATGGCTGTGTGCATACAGGATTGTGTCATCTGCATACATGTGTATTGAGGCTTCCTTACAAGCTGTGGGAAGATCATTAATGAACACTGAGAAGAGTAGGGGCCCCAGAACAGAGCCTTGCGGTACACCACAGGTGATATCCAGGGGGTTGGAGTTAGAGCCTGAGATGGACACATGTTGGGATCTTCCTGATAGGTAGGACTGAAACCAGTTTAAAGCATGTTTCCCTATTCCAGAGCTCTGGAGTTTGTTAAGCAGGATAACATGATCAACTGTGTCAAAAGCCTTTGCAAAATCTAGGAATACTGCACCAGTGAGTTGTCCCCGTTCCATTCCACACTGGATTTCATTGCAAACTTTTAGCAGGGTAGTTACGGTGGAGTGTTTGGGACGAAACCCAGACTGGAATTGGCTAGGGAAATTTGTCTTGGTGTAGAAATCGCTTAATTGGGAGTGGACACATTTTTCCATAACTTTGGATAGAATTGGGAGAAGTGAGATTGGCCTGTAGTTTGAGACAGTGTTTTTGTCCCCACTTTTGAAGATTGGGACAACTCTGGCAGTTTTCCAGGTCTTAGGGATATGGCCTGCAGACAGGATAGAGTTGACTATGGACGCAATTGGTTTGGCAATGGCTGGGGCACCAAGTCGTAGGAACCTAGATTGTAGTAAGTCGGGTCCACATTGGCTGCTTAGTTTTAGTTTGAGGAGCGCTTGTGTAATCTCCTCTTCAGATACTGGGCTAAATTGAAAATTGTGGGCAGTGTTGGGAGGGGGTGGGACTGTAGGGATACTCCCAATATGAGATTCATGTTTGGGGTTTGTGCTGTGTTTCGCTAATAAGTTAGTGGCACACCCCACAAAGTAATCATTGAATGCATTTGCAATGTCAGTGGGGTTTGTCAGAGTAATATCCCCCTTAGTGATATTACTTGGTTGTTGATGGTTAGGAGGCTGGAATATATTGTTGATAACCTTCCAGAAGTTAGCTGGGTTTGATGTATTTTGGTGGAGATTGTCAGAGTAATATTGTGCTTTTGCATACCTTGTTTGCCTTGTGCACACGTTCCGCAGGCATCTGTAGTGATTGAGATCCTTGGTAGTGCCAGTTACTTTGTAGCTTTTCCACAAGGCATCCCTGAACTGGTAGAGTGCTATAAGGTCAGGTGTAACCCATGGAAGGTGGGCCCCCCGTACCCTTATTTTGCGTAGTGGAGCATGGGTATCGCAGAGTTTTAAGAACTCGGATTGGAAATAGTCGAGCGCAGAATCAGGGTTGGGAATTAAATCGATTCTGTGCCATGGGCAGTTGGTAAGGTCATCCAGAAACTGTTGTGGGTTAAAGTTTTTAAATGTTCTAGTGAGGAGAACTTTAGGGCTTGAATGGGGCGGTTTAATTTTCCTTACACAGTACACTATTGCATGGTCACTGAAAATATCAGGAAGGATGCCAGAGGATTGGATTCTGCTGGGGTTTGAGGAGAGAATCCAGTCTAGCAAGGAATGGTTATGCGACTTCAGGTTTATTCGTGTGGGTTGGGAAATGAGTTGCGATAGGTTAAGTGACTTGAGTTGTATCTGGATTTTGTGGTTTTTAGGGTCAAGCCAATTGAAGTTGAAATCCCCTAGAACTAGCAGCTCACTCTTCTCATTCAGAGAGGAAATGGAGGCAAGAAATTGGGTGATATCAGTCAAGGATTGTAGAGGGGCTTTAGGGGGGCGGTAGATGCCAGCAAGCAAGATGGGCTTAGAAAAGGGGAGGCAGATTTTGCCAACTAGAGTTTCAAAAGAGGGTGGACTTGGTGGGCAATGTAACAGTGTAAATTGTAAGGTGTCTGCAATATAAAATAACACCCCTCCTCCTCTCTTTGACCTATCTCTCCTAAAAATGGAGTATCCCTGAATGGCGATATTTGCATCTGGGGTTTTAGAGGATAGCCATGTTTCTGTAAGAACGATGGCTTTGGGTTTATGCATAAGGCACCATGCCCTTAGTTCATCCAGTTTGGGCAGCAGGCTCCGGATGTTTATATGGGCGACAGATAGACCTTTTTGGAATTTAAAGGTGGAATTCTCAGGGGCATGGGACAGAGCTGAAATGGGAGGACCTGGGTTAGTTTCAACATCACCTGCTAGAGAGAGTAATAGTATGAGTAGGAATTTGGGTAGTTGTTTGCAAGTTGTAAATTTGTGGTGTTTTCCATTTGAGTGTGCGGTGGTTGGTGTGCTGGTTTTTAGAGTTCTCCACCAACTTTCAGTAGATAGTGCAAGGCTTTTGAGTAGTCCAGGGTGTATGGTGATGTTGGGTGTGGGCCAGGATGGAGGAGTTTGTAGTGGATAGAGGGAGTAACATCTCCATGATGCCAGGAGAAAGAAAAAAGTTAGAAGACATAGCAGGTTCATGATGCCAGAGGTAGGCAGTGCTGCAAGGAGCTGCTGTGAGCAGAGTGAGTGTGTGCAGACTAAACAGCAGGGGTGGGCCTGTACCTTTTCAAGTGTTTTGCTGCAATTGCAATGCTAGGGTCAATTCAAGGTTTAAGTGTATTGTGCAGTCAGTTTTGGGAGAGGCTGCAGTGAAAGAAGTTGTAAAGGGGTGGGGGGGGGTAAACTATGCAGGCTAACAAGCATGGGATCATAGTGTGATCTGAATAGCTTACCGATTGATGTCTTGAGTAAAAGTGTGTGCAGAAGATCCAGTCCCCAGTCACCTGTAGTCAAACTGTAGTCTAACTGTATCACTTAAAAACCTCACTTTAAATGCCTCACTGCCTAATGCAGTTCCTGCCCAATGCAGCAAAGGTGTTAGTATTATACACAAATAACAGTCACATGACCCTCCCCCTCCCCAATCAGTCAGCTTTTTCCATTTGGTCAATTAACAGCACAGAGTTAAGAGGAAAAAAAAAAAAACTTTTTACATTCAAACATACTAACTTCTATATCAATTCAACAAGGCCAGATTCAGTCTTATACAGAGGGTTTCAACATCAGGAACATACTTCTATATCAATTCAACAAGGCCAGATTCAGTCTTATACAGATAGTATACCGGATAGTATTGGGAGAAGAGAGATTGGCCTGTAGTTTGAGACAGTGCTTTTGTCCCCACTTTTGAAGATTGGGACAACTTTGGCAGTTTTCCAGATCTTAGGGATATGGCCTGCAGATAGGATAGAGTTTATTAGGGAGGCAAGCGGTTTGGCAATGGCTGGGGCACCAAGTCGTAGGAACTTTGATTGCTGTAGTTCAGGTCCACATTGGCTGCTTAGTTTTAATTTGAGGAGCGCTTGCCTACGTGTATGTATATAGTTGCCATTATATACATTGGCAGTATAGGTGTAATGCCAGCCTGGGGTAGGTAAGAAAAATTGGCGATATTTATTGGCTGCAGGGCGATATTGTCAGGTATTAAAGTTAGGTAAATAGCATGTAAAGAAGTAATGTGGTGTTAAATACTCATTTACACATGCTGCGTTAAAAATATCTCTGACATATAACTATATTTAAAAAGCCCCTTTTCACTGCTTTACCATTTGGTCATATGGCTTTAGTGATTAGATAAATAAAATTAGCGTTAAATACCTACAATTATTTTAATTTTATTTATCGGACTTTAGTCAATCTAGCCATATTTTTGGCATGGTTGCATTTCTCAGATTTGTACATGGTTGCATGTATTGAACACAGTTGGATTAAGTGTATAGGTTTGGGATTATTATAGCATGGCAAATTGTGACATGTTACCATATTTCCTGCCAACATTGTTATCATATTTAAGAGTCTTGTGATGCATTCTGGGTTATCATGGGATGCCCATATCACTTTTCGTTTCTCTGCACATTCATAATCATAGCTACGTGAATATTTGTGATTAAACAATGCATACTGGTATCTCTGTCTGATAAATCTCCACTCTGTTATGCTAACCAGACACTCTTTTTGTAGGACCTGGGAAGAAGGCAAAGTGTTGATATTCGATGATTCCTTTGAGCATGAAGTGTGGCAGGATGCAGATTCTTACCGGCTAATATTCATTGTGGATGCCTGGCACCCGGAGCTCACACCACACCAACGGAAGACTCTTCCTGCCATTTAAAAGAGAAGTTCTGTCTGGACACTGGGAACTCACAGGGTCCAAACACATGAAGGAATTCAGATGTCCAGAAAAGCCTTCACATTTTCTCTTTCCCATGTTACAGCACTGAATGTATGCAGTGCCGAGGTGCCAATTCCCGTCAGTCTTTTATATGAATACTGTTTTGATACCAGATGGCATTGATTTATACATGCAGTTAGGATAGAATGTAGCTTAAGTGAAGGAATTCATGTAATGTTCCTGAAAATCTATTTTTTATGTAAAAAACAAATACTGTACAAACCACTACTATTCACCAGAAAGATATGAATGAACTTTTCCTTCTTTAGTTATACTGATATAGGAAACTACAGTCTGAATTTACTAAGCAACTTGTACCATACAGGTTAAATCTCAAGATGGACATAGTAATAAGATATATGCAGAAAGTCATTTCATTTTGTGTATTCTTATAAACAAACGCCTTTTAGTTGCTTGGGAGAAAATACACACATCAGGGTTTGCCATGTATACTACAACAGTTAGTATATGTGTTACTATGAATATATGATTGTACACTGTAGCTTAACTACTTTATCTTAAATGCGCTTTTACTCTTGGGTCCAACTTGAGAAAAACACAAGTTACTGTTGTACTCCGCTTTTGCCCATGGAAATAACTTTTGTTATCATCACATTGTATTTTATATGTGAGAAGGTGCCTGCAAGCAATACACTAACAATTCCCATAACACTGAGCAAGGCATCTCCTCTTTCCTGTCAATCCCCAAAGAATCTGAAGATCATTTTTGTTTTGAGTCACTGAACTAAAAGAACAAATGAGATTGCTAAAATAGCTTTTGTGGGTGTGGATTTGCAGGGACGCTTATAGGGATTGAATCTTTTGAGCAGCCTATAGAATTTTCCAATATACGCTTTTATTGTACCTGATTATTTCTTCTGGAAATTACAGGTGGAAGAATTTTACTAGCAGACGTTACATGTGACTAGAATTAAGAGTGAATGTGCCTTTAACACAATAGCTGTTTCAATGTGCTTCATAATGACATGAATAGTGTAGCTGGGGTACCCACAGTACTGCAGACTGCAGCTGCTAATTAATCCTTATGGAAATGTTTTTTCCCCACAGCATATGCAAGCATGAGTGAGCATATGCACCTTGTCATAAACTGTAGTAGAAGTGATCTGTGTGACAGTGTTTAGGGATGTGTTTGATTATTAATATTACATTAACATTCAAAAGTCTACCAAGGACATTTTTTTAAAGATAATATATAGTGAAATATGTCATATTATAGTATGTGTTCCTTTTGTTCCAAAGCAGGATTCTGTTTGGGTTAGTCACAAATCTTTAAGGGGCTGATAATGTCAAATATATTTTTCTTTATTAATGTTGATTACATATGAGATTGGACTGGAAAGTCTGGAATTCTGCCACAAGCCATAAAGCAATGCATGCATGACTCTCATTGAGGCATGGTCAGGATCTGCCAAGTTCTCTACGGTTAATTCATATCATGTTCATAGGAAATCCCCAGACCTCTTGCAACCCTAGTATAAACCATACTGTATGTTTATGTCCTTGGATGGGTTCTTAACTTTGTACTTCCATAGCTCAAGCTTTGCTAAAAAATTTTTTTTTTACAAAATAACATGTATTGTGGCAGGCTAAAGCTATTTATGCAGTATTGTAGGTTAAACGTTTAATGGGCAAAACCTAAAAAGGCAACACTTGCCATATAATACCAGAAGAGCACCTACAGTATCTGCTACTTTATGGATGTCAGGCAATGGGGGTTACTCATTAAACTGTATTACTGTCATCAATGAAAGTTTACTTGTAATAGTGCCTGATCTTTATATCTGCATTTTAAACTCTATGTGATATCTAAGAGACTGGAACCAGTGTGGGAAGTAAATTGGCTTTTAGTATTTCTTGTCTTTGCGATCCTATAACACACATTAATAATCACTTGAGCATCGGATGGCTTGCTAAAGGTCATTATACTCGATTTATCTTCGGTTTTGCCTCATTTGCTTTAGAAAGTGTATGCTTTTTACGATCTCCTTGTAGATTTATTTGTATCTTATTTCTGATAGGAGTGTGGCTTTGCTCGTCAGTTTAAGGCTGAGCCTTTAAAGTGTGTTGCAGAAATACATCAACATTTCATTATTTTTCTTTTCCGTTGACCAATGTGATACATTATTAATGCGTGTGGAAAGGGATTAATTTTTTTCTTTAGCAACGTGTAGGCTCAAAATAGAAAAAGTGAAAACCGTCAAATAATAAATGTATTGAGCATTAGAACAAAATCTTGGTATTGCTAAGTTGGATACATTCATACTCCTAAATGTAATCTAGCACTAACAAGTTAAAATATGAACACAACAATTTCCAGATCTCAAAATAAAGCTGTGCTGGATTTGTTATTTAGTAAATGTATTATATATCGTGATTTTTTTTTTTTTTGATTGGAAATAGTTTTTGTACTGGGTCTTAATACTGTAAATGTCTTGCTTTGTAGACAGATATTCTCACTTTATTGAATGTTGTTTTCTCTGTTCTGTTTGTAAAATACGTACTGACACAATTGATGGTGAATAAAGACAAATTAGATGTTCTATACTCCCCAGTATTAATACATTTTTACATTTACTTTTGCAAACTTGCCTCTTGTACTGTCACTCTCTGGCAAGTTCCTTCTCTTCCCAACTTTAACATGACTGAAAACTCACGTTTTAATAGCTGCAAATAATAACTACATGTGTATACTAATCCCAAATAGATGCTTTATCAATCAATGTGCAGTAAGTACTGGTTCTCCTACTGTCTCCCTATGTTCTAACTATATACCTGTTCGATATGCCTTCCCCTCCAAACAAGAAGACCACTTAACTGCTTATGCAAAAGTGGCCTAAAACGGTGATCTTGTCAGGGAACAGACTCATTTTCTCCAATGAGTTTTTTATTTTATATATTTTTGTTTGTGTATTTACCATTTTGTACCATATTGTTCTCCATCTGGTATACAATGTCTGTAAATCTTTATTTAAATTCCAAATCGAAATAGCTTTGGAGTTGCTGAAGCCACAGCTACCTGCAGCTGCCATCTCCTTGTAGACTATGCTCACCTCTACTTTAACAAACCATGGCTGAAGATGTTGGGGATGCCAAGGCTCACTATAACTGTATAAAAGTAATACTAAATAGTGTGTGTGTGTGTGTGTGTGTGTGTGTGTGTGTGTGTGTGTGTGTGTGTGTGTGTGTGTGTGTCTGAGTGTGTGTGTGTGATACATAGTAGAAGAGGCTGAAAAAAGAAGTCATTGAGTTCAACCTATTTTAAATCTAGATGACGGAGATACTAATCCTATATTTGTATTTATATTGACCCAGAGGGAGGCAACAAAAAACCCCAGTGACACATTATCCAATTACTGCTGCGGCCAAGTTTATTCGAGCATTTGCCCGTTCTTGGCCGCAGCAGTAGCCTGGCGCGCGCCCGAGAGTGACGGGCGCGCGCCGAAGCAGCGGAAGAGCGCCCTCCGATCGGGGCGCTCTCCCTACCGCTGCCCGGTCCGCCGGGTCCCCCGGAACCCCCTGCCGCTGTCCCGCGATCGCGGGACACCAGGGCTCCCTCGGGGAGCCCCTGGACGCGTGTGCAGGGGGCGCACGCTCCCGAAGACGCGTGACCGCGCCGAGGGGCGGCCACTAGCAAGCCGGGAAATCTCCCGGCTTGCGGATCTGGCCGCAGAGTAATAAAGCGTGTCGGTAGTGTATGTCTCATAAGGAGAAAAATAAAATTCCTTCCTGAATCAAGTAATGGTCATCCGATTTCTCACTTGATCAACATCCTTTGTATGTCTACTTATGTGTTTATCTTTGTATTCCTTTCCTTTCTAAAATATGTTTAACCTTTTTTTAATATACTATATCTATTCTATCTGCCATAAGTCCACATGGGTAATACATTCCACGTATTAACTGCCCTTACTGTAAAGAACCATTTCCTTTGTTACGGGGAAAACTCATTTTCTCCAATCTCAAGGGATTACTGTAATTAGTACTGTAGTGACCCTAAATATATTTATAAATAGTTATCCCATGTTAAATGCCTCTTTTCTAATGAAAAAAAATCTAATTTAGGTAGCCTATTTTCATAGGTCAAACATTCCATCCCCTTATTTAATTTGGTGGCTCCTCTCAATTTTTATAGAGCAAAACTACATATTCAGGGTGTGGTTTTACTAAGGATTTATATAGTGGCAAAATGATGCTGTCTTCTATTCCATCCATAACCCATTTAATGCAAGATAATATCTTATTTGCCTTTGCAGCTACTGCCTGACATTGACCACTATTGCTAAGCCTGCTGTGTGCAAGCGAATCTACATTTTTCTCCATAGGGAATGGAACTAAATTTGTCCCATTTAGTTTGAATGGATTCTTGATTCCCAAATGAATAATATTACACTTATTTGTATTAAATCTCATCTGCCATTTACCTGCGCATCTTTTCAGTTAAACCAAGTCCTCGTGTAGACAAATTACATCCTTCTCTGATTTTACTACCTTACATAATTTAGTGTCACCAACAAAGACGTTGCTCTCTCTGCCTCAAGATAATTAATAAACAAGTTGAAGAGCAGAGGCTCTAATACCAAACCTTGAGATACTCCACTCATAACTTTAGCACCAACCTAAAAAGGTTCCTTTTATGACAACTCTCTGCTGTCTATCCATCAATCAGTTTTCAATCTAGGTGCAAATATCTTAACCCAGACCAGTATAATTTATTTTGTACACTAACCACTTGTGTGGCACCATCATAAGCCTTTGCAAAATCTAAGAAGACCAGATCAACTACATTTCCCTGTATTAGTCCTCAAAGAAACACATACGGTTAGTTTGACATCATCTAACTTTCATAAATCCATGCTGACTATTAGCAATAATGTTGTTATCCATTAGGTATTTCTGAATTAGTATCCCTTACTAAGCCTTCAAATAGCTTCTCCAACTATCGATGTCAGGTTTACAGGTCGGTAATGCCCTGATTGTGATCTACTATAGCTCCCTTTTTAAATATAGGCACCACATCTACTTTACATGAAGCTTGTGGTACTTAGCCTGTGGAAGTGGAGGCTTTGAATACTAAAATGTAACGATCTGGCTATTACTGAACTTAACTCCTTAAGAACTACATGCCATCAGACTACAAACACAGACAGAGCCCAGTGCTACATCCAATGGCAAAAATAACAGTGAAATACCTATATATCTCTTGAATTAAAGGGTCATTTAGTTTAACACTTTGGCCAAAGCATTGTAAGCCTGTGAGACCCTCCATAATTCACAGGTCCCAACACTGATTACAATTCTTAATAACCTGTACAATACAAGGAAGAATGATCATAATTGATCTGTCATAATCGGCTTCATGGTTCTAAATCTGATTGAAATTCTTATTTACCTGGACAATACCAGGAAGAATACTCTGTATTAGATCTGTCACAATCAGCTCCATGCAAAGACCTGTGCATATGGAAAGTGGGATGGGACGAGCATTAAACCCGGGTGGGAGGAGCCAACCTCCAAATCAGCTGATACCAGCTGGACAAAGTGTGTGTTACATGCCATCAGGGCCAGGTGCTTTTTTTGCCTTAATTGTATCAAGCCGCCCTTGCACTTCTTCCTGTGCTAACCAAATGCTAGTTCATTTTCAGGGTGTGGTTTCCTCCTTTTGCAATATTTCTGCAATTTACACCTCCTAGATATACATATGCAGCCAAAGTTATAACATCTGTTAACGTGTCAATGTTGTAAATTAATGCATAAAATGACACCCGGCACTGCGTCTTTTAACGCGCTTCAATATTTGTTTCAATGGCACAGCGCCAAATCTCGCATGAAATGACGTGCCAGCTTTGACTCAAAGCATTGCGCGAACTGGTGCAATAACTTTGGGTAGAATGTATACAGAGCAAATTATTTGTATAATACCTCCACCTTTTCCTAATTCCCAATAGTTTGCCTGCCCATCTCGCACTGAAAGGGTCCTATTGTATATTCTCTTTTCTAATCATTTTGTTATTACTGTACTGAAATACATTTTGTGGGGTTGTTCTTACTTTTCATTTAGTCTTTTGCTTTTTCATTTTATATTTTTATTTATTTGATTGCTCATTTGTTACTGTATATTTCTTTTTATTCTGATATGAGGCATTTGTCCCGTCTGACCAAAACATTTGCCACATTGGTTTAGATCGAATTCTTGTATATTTATACAAGGGTATACATAAATATTGTTTCATGGATTGCCCATTTATCTTCTATATTTTTTCCTGGATTATTGATTGACTAAAATCTGCCTTTCTAAAATGAAAAGTTTTTGTTGATTCCATATTATATGCTTTTTTTAAAATATTTCAAATGATACTATGTTATGATCACTGTTTTCATAATGTTTCTTCTCTTGACTATTTGTTATTACTTCTACATTGTTTGATATTACTATGACCAGTAATTCCCCTTTCCTAGTTGATTTCTCAATAATTTGAGTCATGTAAATTGTCTTTTAACACCCCCAAAAACCTGTTTCCTTTAGTTGTACTGCTAATCTCGTTGCTTCACTCAGGATAATTAAAATCACCCAATATGCATGTATAATTTACTTATATAGCGCCACAGTCTTCAAATGTTGCAATATATTTTTGTATGTGTTCAACATAAAAGTTACAAAAATATGTTGTAAATGACCTCTGAGATCAACTAAAATCCTCTTCAAATGGGAATTGTATTTATATAGCACCACGGTCTATGCAGCGCTTTACAAGATTTCTAATATACGGAAAATAAAATAGAAATAATGGGGATATCACACCATCATGAGTGTATACTGTTCGTACATTTGTGTCTTTCTCCTTTTCACAGACTGAGGTCATTAAACTCTAAATAGTAATAGTAAAGACTTTGGTCAATATGTTGCCACACTTTTATTACTTTTTTTTACTCATTTTTTATAGTGTATCCTGGAAATAGTAAACGAATAGATATGTAGATACTGTAGATACGAGAAATGTCACACGCGTTTTGCATTTGTGCCGTATGTACTCATCTGCATGGAATGCTCACAAGTGGTTACCAGTCATGTCATTTCATTCTATCAAAATCAGCAAATATAGTATATAGTTTTATTTAATTGGTGAAGAACTGTTGCTGGGCAAGTAAAAGAAAAATAACCAGGATATTTTCCACCTTCGTGAAATATGTTGAATCTTGCACTTGTATTACCAGTATATTCCAGCTAATTACTGTATGACACAGTTTACTTCTATGCTTTAAGGACTGGATTCTTCTAATGTTGTAATAAAAATGCATTGATTCAGTATAAAAGTTACAGAAAGATGTTGGAAATGACCTCTGCGATGACCTAGGTTCCTCTTCAGATGTGATTTGTATTTATACAATACAAGGTAAATAAAGTACAAATGATGGGTATAAGGCCGTGCTTATAGTAACGGCGACGCGAACGATGACGTCACCCGTCGCCATTGCCAAAGTTGCATTTCAAGGCCAGTGACGTCAGAAAGGGGGAAGGCAGAGGGATTGAGAAGCTCCTTATTGGCCACAAGGGTAGACCGTCGCCGGAAAAATATCAAATACCAGTGACTACCAGATTTTAGGTAGCACTGTCGCTCCGTTGCTTTGTTGCCATCACGTGCACTATAAGTGCCGACGACGGCGACAATGCATTTGTTTTGAGCCAACGGTCGCGTCGCCGGCACTATAAGCGCAGCCTAAGCAAGATAGGTAACAGAATTAAAACAAAGAATCTGGAGTGCAAAAATATCCAGAATTATGTGAAAAACTAAAGAAAACTCATATAGTGTGCTGTGAGTGTGTGCCGTGTGTGCAGTGTGTGCAAAAAAAATACAAATGTATTTTTTTAAATATTCGGGGTTCACGATCAAACCGCGTTATTGCGGATTGCGCAATAACGGGGTTAAGTTGTATACATACACATATTATATATATATATATATATATATATATATATATATGCAATTTTTTTTTTACTCACCATAACTTAACTCAGTATTATGGTTTATATATATATATATATATATATATATATATATATATATATACATACATACATACATACATACATATATATATATATATATATATATATATATATATATATATATATATATATATACAGTATATATATATATATATATACAGTATATATATATATATATATATATATATATATATAGTTAGTGGCGGCACAATATATTGTGTATACAAACACATACACACATCCACACATACTGTATATACAGTGGCGCCACAAAGTTTGCGAACTGCAATAATTATTTCAGAAATTCCATAATTTTTACATGATAACCTTTTTGAATCAAAACCAGTCTTTTCTTAAATATCCAATAGGGTTTATATTAAACAATTCCATATCTTTTGAAAAAAAATGATGTATGAATTAGACAAACAATGAGAAATTAAGAGGCAGAGTATGTGAAAAAGTAAGTGAAACCCTGTTTTTTTCCCAGTTCAATTAAAGGGGATAATTAGAATCAGGTGTTTAAATTATTCAGTCGATCTTCAGGTGCGAGTTTTGGAGGCCCCACCCTATAAGATATAAAGATCAGAAACTTTTTGAGTTTGGTCTTCACCATACAGGTGTGTGGAAACACATCATGCCACGATCAAATTAAATCTCTGAGGACCTCAGAAAAGCAGTTATTCATGCTCATCAGTCTAGAAAGGGCTACAAAACCATTTCCTAAGGATTTGGGCTCCACCAATCCACTGTTAGACATATGGAGAAAGTTCAAGACCACAGTCACTCTTCCCAGGAGCAATCATCCTACCAAAATCTCTCCAATAACAAACTGGAAAATCATCCAGGAAGTCACAAAGAATCCCAGAGTGACATCCAAGAATCTGCAGACCACTCTCGCCTTGGCTAATGTGTGTTTTCATGAGTCAAATATCAGAAAAAGACTGACCAAGAATGGTGTTCATGGAAGGACAGCCAGGAGGAAAACACTGCTCTCTGAAAAGAACATTGCTGATGTTAGAAGTTCGCCAACTAGCACATAGATGATCCACAAGACTTCGGGAAAAATGTTCTCTGGACAGACGAGTCAAAGATTTGTCTAAACATCATGCACACTGATTGCAGGACTTAGTAGTATAATCCCCTAAATATAATGTAGTTGGATGCAGTACTTATACTTATCAAGTTTCCTGATATTATAAGTTGATACTACTATACAGGCATACCCCGCATTAACGTACGCAATGGGACCGGAGCATGTATGTAAAGCGAAAATGTACTTAAAGTGAAGCACTACCTTTTTCCCACTTATCGATGCATGTACTGTACTGCAATCGTCCTATACCTGCATAACTGATGTAAATAAGGCATTTGTAACAGGCTCTATAGTCTCCCCGCTTGCGCACAGCTTCGGTACAGGTAGGGAGCCGGTATTGCTGTTCAGGTCATGCTGACTGGCGCATGCGTGAGCTGCCGTTTGCCTATTGAGCGAGATGTACTTACTCGCGAGTGTACTTAAAGTGAGTGTACTTAAACCGGGGTATGCCTGTACTGAATCTGTATATCTACAGTAGATGCATATTCACTGTGTTACTACACTCCAATCCCTGTCTGAATTGATGGGGCACTAGACTGGATATTGTTGGTTATCAAACCTAAGGAGATTGGACATTATATATAACCAATACTCCTTTATAACGTATAGATTATAACACCTACACGGGTGTTGAGGGATCCAATTTTGTGTCGTTGTTTTATTCAATATATATTTTAGAAGATTATGTTAATGTGTTTTTAATAATGTCATAATACATCCACTAGGGGGACTATGTGCCCACAACTGGGTTTACTTGTCTTGTTATAGTTTATCATATACCCCTCTACCCAGATGTGCACCTTCTCCCTATACATTCATCCTCATCCTCCCTGTAATGTATTTTATTCAGTGCTTGTTTTTTTTATTTGTAGCTTACCCATTCATTGCCATTGTGGCAAACCATGTCCATATTATGGGGATGGTGTACCAATGTGCCAATCAATTGGGTTATTGTCTTTTTTGAAGTGAAACTTCTTTGCTGGCACCTACAGAGTTTGGATGGGAAAATTGTCATGTGTTGTAGTGAAAAACCATGACGGAAGTGACGTCATGCTACTGTTGGTCGCGTACACGTTCATCACACGGATATTGTAGGCAGAGCATGTGCAGAGGAGGTTGTAAACCATGCCTCACATGCCGTGCTACGCATGAGCAGAAGCCCATATTAATTTTCCCATCCGCAGTAACTGCGCATCCAGTGACCTACCCTGCACCCCTGTGCAGGGCCCCAGAAGTAGGCCTCAACATCAATGATCAGCTACCTGAACCCCTTCCTATGCCTGGCCCACACCAAACTCTGTGCTGCACAGGTGGGCCTCCTCAGCACTAAGGTCACCGGTACAACCATTCCCAATGAATACTGTCAGTCAGTCACCCACACACATAGTCAGTCACCCACCCAGTCAGTGAGTCTGTCACCCACACAGTCAACCAGTCAGTCAAGGACCCACCCACCCAGTCACCCACCCAGTAAACCACCCAGTCAGTCAGTCAGTCACCCACCCAGTCAATTACCCACCAACCCAGTCACCCACTCAGTCAGTCACACACCCAGGTCAGTCATTCACCCACCCAGGTCAGTCAGTCACCCATCCAGTCACCCAGGTCAATTCACCCACCCAGACCAGTCACTCACTCAAGTCAGTCAGTCACCCAGTCAGTGAGTCTGTCACCCACACTGTCAACCAGTCAGTCAAGGACCCACCCAACCAGTAAACCACCCAGTCAGTCACCCACCCAGTCAATTACCCACCAACCCAGTCACCCACTCAGTCAGTCACACACCCAGGTCAGTCATTCACACACCCAGGTCAGTCAGTCACCCACCCAGTCACCCAGGTCAGTCACCCACCCAGACCAGTCACTCACTCAAGTCAGTCAGTCACCCAGTCAGTGAGTCTGTCACCCACACTGTCAACCAGTCAGTCAAGGACACACCCACCCAGTCACCCACCCTGTAAACCACCCAGTCAGTCACCCACCCAGTCAATTACCCACCAACCCAGTCACCCACCCAGTCAGTCACACACCCAGGTCAGTCATTCACACACCAAGGTCAGTCAGTCACCCACCCAGTCACCCAGGTCAGTCACCCACCCAGACCAGTCACTCACTCAAGTCAGTCAGTCACCCAGTCAGTTACCCACCCAGGTCTGTCAGTCATTCACCCACCTACTGTAGATCAGTCATCCAGTCACCCGAAGACCAGTCACCCACCCACCCCAATCACTCACACACCCACACACTGTCACACACACTGTCACACTGTCACACACACACTCACTCACAGACGAGTTATTCACGGTTAGTATAAATATAGAAGTGAAAATAGCTAAAACGGTGTGTGTGCAGAGCACGTGCGTTCTAAGTGAAACTTCTTTGTGTTTTGTCACTGAAATCGTGTTTTGATTTTTAATTAAAAACAGCACCATCACAAATACAATTCCTGTGACAAAGTGACAAAAAATAAAGAAGTTTCACTTAAAATGTGCATTGTCGGCACAAACATCCTTTTTTTGTATTGAAATGTAATGCATTTTATTCAGTGCTTGTTTTTTTTTATTTGTAGCTTGCCCTTTCATTGCCATTGTGGCAAACCATGCCCATATTATGGGCATGGTGTACTACTGTTCCAATCAATTGGTTTATTGGCATTTCTTTTGTATTGAAATGTAATGTATTTTAGCATGCCCATTCATTGCATTGGGGCAAAACATGCCCATATTACAATGTTCCACTGTCACAATCAATATGTATAGGGGGTGGGGGTAGTTGCCCCGGAGAGGGTGGTTACACCTCCTGGGTGGGTAGCAGGAGAGGGGTTAATCTCTTATTTACCATAGTTGTTAAAACCGCTAAGGTGAATAAGGGGTTAGTGGCCAGTAGTTAGTTTTTTTTTATTTTACTCTCTCCACTGCAGAAGAGGAAGACGAGGGGGGCAAGGATGGCCTTCATCCTGGCAGGGGTAAGTACAACTTTAATTTACTATATGCTGGCCGGGTAATGTTTTGGTTATGTTTTATTTTTTAATGGGCAAATGTGCGTGTCCAGATATGGATAATAGGCATTTTGCCCATTACTGTACTGTATGGTTTGGTGGAGGGTTGTTCAATGTATTGTATTGTGTATGTATTGTAATGTTTATTTAGGGGGTGGGTGAAGGGGGTAGTTGCCCCAGTGCGGGCGGTTAGGCCTCTCAGATTGGTAGTGGGAGGGGTTAACCCTTTCATTACCATAGCGGTTACTGTCGCTAAGGTAATGAAGAGGTTAACCCCTCTTCCTGGTAGGCCTAACCACCCACCCTAGAGCAGCTACCCCTTTCACCACCTCCTCTACCCCAATAAACCAGGTACTCTGGCTTAACCCCTTTATTGCCTTAGCAGCTAGCTGCTAAAGTAATGAAACTGCTTTTATTTTATTTTGATAACACAGTATTGAAGCAGGGGGGTTTCCGGAGCTGAACTGCAGGAATTTCAACCTTGGGGGCTCCCAGCTTCCTGAGTTACTGGCCCTGTTATGGGGTGCCAGCATCCCCCTGCTTTGTTTAAATGTCCGGTCAAACGCAGGGACCCCTGCTGTGTTAATCCGATGGGCCATTACAACCGGCTATGGACTGTCTTGCTGAGTGTCCCTGATGTGCTCTAGCATTTCCGCCAATGCTGGGCCATAAGGAAAAGCTACAACTGTATGATCTCTCATTGTCACCTACTTTTCTCATAACTGATAAAGTCCTACAAGGAAAGATATTAGTAAAACATCTATGGTTCTACAGTTTGTAATTTTAAGTGTGACTGTATTGCAAAAAAAAAAAATGAATTTGTGAGATTACAAGGAAAATGTATTGAGATTTCTTTAAAAATAAAACAAATGTAACAGTTCTATGTCATATTTTCTCATTCCAATTTTTGGGGGAGGATTTCTAGGTCTATTAAGGTTCTTTCTGCCAACAAGTTATTGGCACACATTTTTAAGGACCATGTGAGAAGTATACATAATATTGCAATCATAATGATCTTCTTAATTTAGCAGAACAAGGTGTTCAAAATTGTTCTAATCTGTTTGTTTTTCTGTTTTTTAAAAAAAATCAATCTAAATGTATAAATTGCCTTGGTGACGGTGTGCAGTGAAAATGAAGTGATGGATTCTTTGCCCATGGCAAAATACCAAAACGTATTACATGAGTATATGAGCACAGTTGTGTGTTTCTCTCTCTGCAAGTCATCGGAAATGCAATTGAGCCCTGAATAGTTATAATAAAGGCTTTGGCCAACATGTTGCCACACTCATTTTTTTCCCCTATATTTATTTTGTACAAATTTGTGTTTTTTTTTGTTACCGGGTTAGCGTTAACAAAAGATATATACACAGGCATACTCCACATTAACGTACGCAATGAGTCCAGAGCATGTATGTAAAGCGAAAATGTACTTAAAGTGAAGCACTACCTTTTTTCCACTTATCGATGCATATACTGTACTGCAATCATCATATACGTGCATAACTGATGTAAATAACACATTTGTAACAGGCTCTATAGTCTCCCCGCTTGCGCACAGCTTCGGTACAGGTAGGGAGCCGGTATTGCTGTTCAGGACGAGCTGACAGGCGCATGCGCGAGCTGCTGTTTGCCTATTGGGCGAAATGTCCTTACTCGCGAGTGTACTTAAAGTGAGTGTCCTTAAACCGGGTTATGCCTGTATATATTTGCACAGACCAAAAAACAAGTATTGGGTAAGAGCGGCATGAGATAGAATTACATTTCAAATTGTGGCCTTGATAGGAATTGGTCAAGTGTGCTTTGCATTTCTGCTGTGTATACGAACACATGTAATGCTCAGAAGTTATCAGTTATGTATTTCTTTAAGAAAAGTCCATAAAAATTGGCAACTTAAGTATACATTTTTATTTAAATGGTAAGGAACATTTGCTGGGCAAGTGAAAGAAAAACAATCAGAATCTTTGGCACCTTAGTGAAATAAGTTGAATCCTGTACTTGTATTACCAGTATACACCAGTTAATAGTGGCACATTTTACTTTTACGCTTTCAGGACTGGATTCTTTGAATGTTGCAATATTTTTTTTACTGGTTCAACATAAAAGTAACGAATATGTTGTAAATGATCTGAGATTAACTAGGTTCCTCTACATATGTGATTAACAGATGTAGAAGATCCTGCAGATGTAAATATAGACCCTCAATGAATATATATATATATATGTGTGGGCTAGAATTTAATTGGGTTTAGTTTGGTGGGGGGGGGGGGGGGAGGAATTGCATTGTGGCTTTCTATTGGTGACCCAATACCAAATCTTATTACATGAGTATATGAGCTCAGTTGTGTGTTCCTCTCTCTGCAAGTCAGAGAAAATGCAATATTTGTCATTTTTGCCAGAAGCTGGCAACATTTACAAGTTAAATATACTGACAACTGGGGGGAACTGAGAGCTCGGATTACCACAGGTGAGCTCTGTGGGGTCCTCCACTTCTAGTAAAGGGTGGGGATTGGAAGAATTGCTGCTTTAATGCATGAACGTATACCTTCACTTAAAGTAATGTTTGATAGCCCACATACAGACAAATTCAAATGGGTCTATATTCCAACATCAAGAAAAGTTTGCTTTGACGCATTGCAGATTTTCTACATGTGTCCATGTTAAATGTCAGGAACCCGTGAATAATGTTTCTAACATTAAATGCAAATTCTTAACAAAGGGTGGTTCACACCGCCTGAAACTTACCAAACTTTTCCCATCTAAAAACAGGGAGTAAAAAAATTAAACACAGACAAAAAAATTGTATACATCCCATTCTAATATGTGTATCATGGAATTCCTCCTCCCATTGACACTCCCCAATCACAAGGTACTGCAATGCACATGGGGCAAAATTGGAACCGAGTACTTTAATACATTGACTTTGAGATGAGACAGGATGAAAATACTTCTCGATGTACAGCATAAATCATATTTTCCGTTTTGTTGACTTTTGTCCATGGGTTCATTGAGCACACCTGATGGTTTTCAAAGGATTCTAAGTCTCAAAGAAGTGTACATTTACAAAAACAAGTATGACAAAATGATGTTTTGACAACTTTCTGCAGGGGATTTTAGATGGAACAAACATGAAATGTTTGTAACAGGTCCCCATACAAATTATTTTTCCATTTGATCATGTTATAAAAAATACTGAACACTAACCCATTTCTAGCTGGAAGGTGCCTACAGTGGCAGTGGCATTGGCTGTGCACTGCATCACATTAACCTTCCAACATGAAAGGTTATAATGCACATTATCTGTTTGGCAGTAATACAATCCTCTTCACAGTTATGTATAAAGTTGCTCCTGTCATTTACGGTGGCAGCATGGGAATGATATGAAATATTTCAGTCATTTTGTTACTTGTGCAAATAGCTGGTGACCATTTAGCAAAAGTGTGAAAATAAAGACCCCTTGGTGAAGCATATTGTGTTTACAGTGAAGACAGTGAAATCAGTCCAGAGCAAGCAGTGGCTGTGTGTTTGCATTCCCTTTGTGTTCCTCGTGCATCAATGTGCCAGGTTCCACCACAGACTGGGACCTAGAAAGAGAAGAAAATAATGGTGATTCTACTTGTTACATACTAAGATATTACAGAGGACAAACATTAAAACCAGCTTTGTACAGTGATCACAATTAGCATCATGAACATTACTCCATTGACTGACTTGGGCCCCTGTTCCATATTTTGGGAATGCATCTTCCCCATACTGTAGAAGAGATCAACCCCATTCAAATGAATAGAATGTGTTTCTGCAATAAACTGAAGACTGATTAACAGCATATTCAAAAGAGGCTTTAACCCCAGACTTATTACGTTGTGTTAATTCAGTAGTTAGCATACCAGAACAGGCATTTACTGCCATTGAGCTGAATGTCAGTTAACGCCTGTTTTGGGTTTGGTAAGTCATAACGGAGCTTGATGAATAAACCCATTATACCCAGATCCACAAAAGGTTAATAAGCTTTAGCACGCTTTTACTCCCATTCATACAAAATGTGAGCTGAGGCATGATAAAGCTTAGCACCCTTTTGTGGATCAGGGACTTAGTTTGTAAGAGGAGTCGAGTTCACTCCTCAAGTAGTATCTACACTGATCAATATCTTAATGTGCCATTGATTTGTTTTTGTATGAGGAAACCTTTCTTCAGGGAGAAAGTAAATATATATATATATATATATATACAGGATATATTTTTCTGCAAATTCGTAGGGGTTCTCGCACACAAATCAGGAGAGCTGGCCAGTAGGTTTTAGTATGTATAGATGACAAGAAAGGTCATAGAAACCACGTCCCTAATTATTTGGGTTGCTTATTGTAAGAGATGTGTGCAAAGGTACATATAAGGGAGACCAATTTGGGTGAAATTATATCTTGGCTTTATTGAGCCTGTTCTTTATCCAGGCCAAACATACAAAATAACAAACCCCTATCCCTTTGTAAGGGCTAACTTACTTCCCCCCACCCTATCTGCAGGGCTGGAGGAATATTCCCATTACCAACCTCACCCCAAAGTCTCAGGAGGTACCTTAAGCAAGTAGCCCTCCATGTCAGTCTCTGGCAGGTTCCTGGGTCCTCTGTGTCCAGGAAATATAGGTCTTTGGGTGTCTTTGTCTCAGCACAGCCTTTGCGCTCAAGACAGTGTCTGTGTGCAGGCTTCTCTGCTCTCCTTCTGTCAGCCCAAATGTGAGCTAAGGAATCTCTCTCTCCTGTTTCCAAGAGGAGGCTTTTCTTAGAGCTCTAATGTGGCCAGGTGTAGTCTAGTTAATTGCCTGTCTGCAATTAACCAGCTGCCTGCTGGATTTAGAGGCAGTTTCTCTCAAACAGTGATAAGTCCCTGTTACACGTATACAGTATTTGTAATTAGTATGATGTTGTATATTATATTCCTTGTCTCATTATTTCTCACTACACTCAGAAATACATATCTACAGTATTATACTATTTAACTTAATAAATGTTGCACATTGTTTATGAATACATGACAATTCTGTGAATTAAATGCACACTTAAGTTCATGAATAACATTTCCACTGGAAGACATATATATACAGAGAGAGAGAACAGAGAGAGAGAGAGAGAGAGCGAGAGAGAGCTTTATTTAAAATGAAAAAGTAGTATATATATATATATATATATATATATATATACTAGCTGAGAGCCCCGGCGTTGCCCGGGATGTTTGTGGTGTGGGGGTGGCATTTGGGTGGGGAGTGGTCCACGCGGCCCATGGCAGTGTGCGGTGGTACTGCTGCTGTGGCTGTACTGATGGTGATTGTATCGGTGTGCTGATTTGGGAGGGTTTGTTGCTGATGTGGGGGTGCGGATGTGGGTGTGCCGATGGGGAGGTGCGAAGGTGCCAATGTGTGGGTGCTGATGGTGTTGATGGGGGCTGGGAATGGTGGGGAGCCGAGAATGCCAGTGTGCTGGGGGGGGGGGGGGGGGGGCATGGGATACCGGTGTGCTGATGTGGTGGTGCTGGGGATAGTGTATGTGTGTGTATACGTGTGTGTGTGTATATATACACACGTGTGTGTATACATGTGAGTATACATGTTTGTGTGTGTGTATACATGTTTGTTTGTATACATTGTGTATGTGTACGTGTGTATACACGTGTGTGTGTGTATACACGTGTGTGTGTGTGTACACGTGTGTGTGTGTGTACACGTGTGTGTGTGTATACACGTGTGTGTGTGTATACACGTGTGTGTGTGTGTATACACGTGTGTGTGTGTGTATACACGTGTGTGTGTACACGTGTGTGTGTGTGTGTGTATACACGTGTGTGTGTACACGTGTGTGTGTACACGTGTGTGTGTGTACACGTGTGTGTGTACACGTGTGTGTGTGTGTGTACACGTGTGTGTGTGTACACACGTGTGTGTGTGTACACACGTGTGTGTGTGTGTACACACGTGTGTGTGTGTACACGTGTGTGTGTGTACACGTGTGTGTGTGTGTACACGTGTGTGTGTGTGTGTACACGTGTGTGTGTGTACACGTGTGTGTGTGTACACGTGTGTGTATGTGTACACGTGTGTGTGTGTGTGTACACGTGTGTGTGTGTGTGTGTACACGTGTGTGTGTGTGTGTACATGTGTGTGTGTGTGTACACGTGTGTGTGTACACGTGTGTGTGTACACGTGTGTGTGTACACGTGTGTGTGTGTGTGTGTGTGTGTACACGTGTGTGTGTGTACACGTGTGTGTGTGTACACGTGTGTGTGTGTGTGTACACGTGTGTGTGTGTGTACACGTGTGTGTGTGTACACGTGTGTGTGTGTGTACACGTGTGTGTGTGTGTACACGTGTGTGTGTGTGTGTACACGTGTGTGTGTGTGTGTACACGTGTGTGTGTCTGTGTGTACACGTGTGTGTGTGTACACGTGTGTGTGTGTACACGTGTGTGTGTACACGTGTGTGTGTGTGTGTGTACACGTGTGTGTGTGTGTACACGTGTGTGTGTGTGTACACGTGTGTACACGTGTACGTGTGTACACGTGTGTGTGTGTGTGTGTACACGTGTGTGTGTGTACACGTGTGTGTGTGTGTGTACACGTGTGTGTGTGTGTGTACACGTGTGTGTGTGTGTGTACACGTGTGTGTGTGTACACGTGTGTGTGTGTGCACGTGTGTGTGTGTGTACACGTGTGTGTGTGTGTGTGTGTACACGTGTGTGTGTGTGTACACGTGTGTGTGTGTGTGTACACGTGTGTGTGTGTGTGTACACGTGTGTGTTTGTACACGTGTGTGTGTGTGTGTACACGTGTGTGTGTGTGTGTACACGTGTGTGTGTGTACACGTGTGTGTACACGTGTGTGTGTGTGTACACGTGTGTGTGTGTACACGTGTGTGTGTACACGTGTGTGTGTGTGTACACGTGTGTGTGTGTACACGTGCGTGTGTGTCTACGTATACGTGTGTGTACATGTCTGCGTGTGTCTGCGTGTCTACGTGTGTCTACGTGTGCCTGCGTGTCTACGTGTGCCTGCGTGTCTACGTGTGCCTGCGTGTCTACGTGTGCCTGCGTGTCTACGTGTGCCTACGTGTGCCTGCGTGTCCCTGCGTGTCTACGTGTGCCTGCGTGTCTACGTGTGCCTGCGTGTCTACGTGTGCCTGTGTGTCTACGTGTGCCTGCGTGTCTACGTGTGCCTGCGTGTCTACGTGTGCCTGCGTGTCTACGTGTGCCTACGTGTGTATGTGTACGTGTGTGTGTCTACGCGTGTGTGTCTACATGTGTGTGTATACATGTGCCTACGTGTGTGTGTGTATATACGTGTGTGTATACATGTGCCTACGTGTGTGTGTATATACGTGTGTGTGTACGTGTGTATACGTGTGTGTACGTGTGTGTACGTGTGTAGGGCAGGGAGGGTGGGGGCGAAGGGCAGGGAGGGTGGGGGCGAAGGGCAAGGAGGGTGGGGGCGAAGGGCAGGGAGGGTGGGG